>NW_009710865.1:0-5047 GCF_000703405.1 Apaloderma vittatum | reverse complement strand
TCCCTTCCAACACACGAACGCAAATGTCCTGTGTGGTTACAGCACCTTCCTTTTCTTTACAGTTGGCTGTCTGCTCGGTTAGAGACAATCCAGCTCCCTCAACATCTCTCATCCAACACAGAGCTCTCCCAAGAAGGCGTTTGGAGACTTTGCCAGGATGCTGTCTCTGGAAAGCAGTGGGGTGACGCTAACTGATGTGACCCCACCGCATTCGTTTAACAGAGGTGTGACAGTCAAGCAGCTTGTCTGTTACTAATCAACTCAGCCACAGCTTTCAGCAGCCAAGAGGAAAGATTAATATTGTGCTGAGGGCTACAGTCAGGCTCTCTCCACCAGGTTTATTTAGGTGAAGGGCTGTGATGCTATTGACACTCCCAACACTGCTCCTGGGGCAGGAAGGACATGGGGCTACAGCCCTCCCACCCCCTCAGTACACCCCATCCAGGCTGGCCTCGCTGGCATCTCCATCCCCAGGAGCTGGGGTGCAGAACTGGCCCAACACAATGCTCAGGATCTTTTTCCTCAGCACCCCTGGGTAACCTCTGTCCTGCCTCCAGCCATGGAAAAATGCATGGACATATCCCAGCCAAGTCCTTCCACCTGCAGCCTGAAGCTGACTGCTCAGCCATGTGATATTCATCTGTTACTGCCATTTATTTAGCAATATGATACCACAGTCACCTGAAATGCCGTAGGGTGGAACTGCCTAGAGAAATCTTGTCACTAATATTATTTGGGGCATTAGATCATATGTTCACGCACAAGCTGCTGAGTTTGTGGCAGCAGGAGCACCAGATTTTTTAGGCAAGGAAACAAAGTTGACCGTGTTTCATTACTTAGAGTTAGCACAGCAAATTCCATGAGACATCCCTGCCCGCCTCCACTGCGTGCGACCTGCAGCCAAACCAGGCAGCACTTCAGCATCTGACAGCTAAGCAGCATCAAAGCCTTCAGAGGCAAAACACACCGCGTTAAAAGCAGGGAGCTAAGTCATAGGCAGCGAGTGGATTCTTCTCATAAAGCAACTTTTAGCAATTATCCGTCTGTTTTTGCAGCACTCCCAAGGGTGGCAATGCTTAAGATCCATCCTGTGCTGCTCAGCACTGAGCACGCAGATTTCAGAAGAGAGAAGGGAGAGACAGATAAGGGAGACGCACCGCTACTGTCTCTGAATTGCTGCTGGCAAAGAAAGGAATTTGTGGTTAGTATGAAAAGCAAAAAGAATTGCTGCCAGAAGGGGCCGGATGTGCAGGCAAGGCGCAGTTTCAACCTGAGCCTGACATGGCCTTTTTTGCACATGTTCAGGAAGGGGGTTTCACGTCCGTATGCCTCAGCTCCTTGCTGTCAGAAAGCATCAGTCCTTCCAGCACACCAGAAATCATCTGACAAAATCTCTTCTTGATGGAAAGCAGCGACTTGTCAAAATGGAGGCTCCTTTATACCACTTCTGACAGCACATTCCTCAGCGATAGCTAGTCTTCTTGGTCAGAGCAACCTTAAGGAGTCAAGTAGCCTATGTTTAAGGCACAAAGCTAAGGTGTCGCATCCAGATACGCTTGATTCAGAGCAAGCATTTGAATTTGTTTCTTGCCTGTCGTGGGAAAGGGCCCATACCACCAGGCTAATATCACCTCTTCCTAGATCAGCTTCTCCTGACCTTCAAGTAAAGTCTCCATCTCTGCAGACTTTCAAAATCCACCTGGAGACGCGTTCCTGTGTGACCTACTCTAGGTGATCCTGCTCTGGAGTTGGACTAGGTGGTCTCTTGAGGTCCCTTCCAATCCTTACGATTCTATGATTCTGGGAAACATGGTCTAGTAGGGGATGTCCCTGCCCATGGCAGGGGAGTTGGAACTAGATGATCTTTAAGGTCCCTTCTAACCCTGAAAATTCTATGATTCTATGATTCTGCAGCACCTTACTGCCTTTTCATACGTAGCACCATCTATGGAGCCTCTGCAAACACTGCAGAGAAGAAAACTCACCCAGCCTTAACTATGACACCTCTCTCTCCTGGTGTAGCAGGGACTCTAGACAGAGCTACGCAGAGCAAAACAACGTGACAATCTAAAGCAAGCCCCGTGGAAGCAAAGAAGCCCTGTTGAATTGACCAGGAGCTAGCTCTGTCTCAAAAGCATGCCTGCTCTTGCACAAAGGAACCTCACACAGTTAAGAATTCTTTTTCTCCATCCAGGAAAGGGTTGAATTCATAGGGTTGGTTTAGAGCTTGAAGGTAATTAATCTCTGCCAAAGCTAACTGACAAATGTCCTTCTTCACAGAATTGTTGGAGTTGGAAGGGACCTCTTAGAGATCATCTAGTCCAATCCCCCCGCTAAAGCAGGATTACCCAGAGTACATCACACAGGAACGCATCCAGGTGGGTTTTGAAAGTCTGCGAAGACGGAGACTCCACAACCTCCCTAGGCAGCCTGTGCCAGGGCTCTGTCACTTCTTTCTCATATTTAGAAGAAACTTCATGTGTTCCAGTTTGTCCCTGTTGCCCCTTGTGCTGTCACTGGTCACTGCTGAAAAGAGTCCATCCTGCCTGCACTCACCTTTAGATATTTATAGACACTGATAGGGTCTCCTCTCAGCCTTCTCGAGGCTAAAAAGCCCTAATGTTTCCTTGTAAGAGAGATGCACCAGTCCTCTAATCATCTTTGTTGCCCTCCTCTAAACTCTCTCCAGTAGCTCTCTCTTTCTCTTGAACAGATCGCCTTCAGGGCTGGTAACTCTGCACTGGGGAAGGGACTCGCAGCAAAAAGAACCGACAAAAAGCTCTCTTTGGGGTTTTTTTGAGCCAGGAAAAGCCCTTGTTAGTGCTGAGGACTGTCCCTCTGGTGGGCGGGCTGCTGAGAGGGCCGTCGCAGAGCCAGCACCACTGCCATTGAAGAGGCCAAGGGTATAAGGAGTGTCTGGGAAGCTCTGCACTGAGCACAGAGCAATCAGCCACCGATTCTGTGTGCCCTGAGGGTGCTGCAGCTCATAGAGCAGGGTGCTGATCCTCTGCCAGTGTAAAAGGTAAGCGCAACCCCTCTAAGTAGTCAGAGGCCAAGCGGGCTCATCCCAACTGGCCCCCAAGTTGCAAAGGTGTCAGTTGCTTGTGGAGATCCAGCCATGGTTACTACCTGGCAAATGGCTGTTGGTAGAAAAACTGTGGGTACCCAGGCAGAGGCCCCACGCAAAACACGGATGTTCAGCCTCAGGCTGCAGAGAGTGCCGGAGCCTGGTACTTGCAACCGAGGGTAGTGGCGATGACACCTGTGTCAGATGTGACCAGGTGAATGATCTGCTCAGCCTCGTGGCTGTGCGGAAGGGTGAAGTAGAAAGGCTGAGGAGTATCAGGGAGTCTGACAGAGAGATAGACTGGTGGAGCCACTTCCTGAATTGTAAACAGCAAGCTCCACAAGCAGCAGAAAATCGCCTCCCCTCTGGCCATCAGGCAGAAGGAGAGGACCTAAAGGATGGGGAGGACTGGAAGCAGGTGCCTGCCAGGAGAGGCAGGAAAATCTCCACCCGGCCTCCCTCACCTGCCCAGTTGCCCTTATGGAACAAGTATGGGGCTCTGGAACATGAGAGTCAGGCAAAGGAAGAGACAGATGGGGGTTCTACCATGGGGCTGTCTAGGATGAGTCAGTCAGCCACATGCATTGGGACTTCTCTGTCCCAGAAGAAAAGGAAGGTAACTGTTGTGTGAGACTCCCTTCTGAGTGGAACAGAGGGCCCTATCTGCCACCCGGATCCAACCCACAGGGAAGTCTGCTGCCTCTCTGAGGCCCAGGTTGTTATTAAGAATCTCCCAGGTCTGGTAAAGCCCTCTGTTACCCACTTCTGGTTATGCAGATCTATAATGATGAAATCATAGAACCATAGACCTGTCGGGGTTGGAAGGGACCTTAAAGATCATCTAGTTCCAACCCCCTGCCATGAGCAGGGACATCCCCCACTAGATCAGGCTGCCCAGAGCCCCACCCAGCCTGGCCTTAAAAACTCCCAGGGATGGGGCTGCCACCCCCTCTCTGGGCAACCTGTGCCGGGGTCTCATCACCCTCATGGGGAAGAACTTCCTCCCATCCAATCTGAACCGAACCATCTCTAGTTTAAATCCATTCCCTCTAGTCCTGTCACTACCCAACATCCTAACAAGCCTCTCACCAGCTTTCTTGTAACCCCCTTAAGATAATGGAAGCCACAATAAGGTCTCCTGGGAGTCTTCTTTTCTGCAGACTGAACTTAGAATGTAACATAGAATGGCCTAAGCTGGAAGGGACCTTAGAGATCATTTTAATCCAGCCTCCCTGCTGCCAGGGATGCCACTCCAACTGTCTCAGTCTGTCTTCATAGAAGAGGTGCTCCAGCCCTCTGAGCATCCTCGTGGCCCTTCTCTGGACACGCTCTAGCACGTCCAGATCTTTCTTGTGCCGTGGGCTCCAGAACTGGATGCAGCACTCCAGGTGGGGTCTCACGAGAATGGAGTAGAGGGGAAGAGTCAGCTCCCTCGACGTGCTGGCCCCGCACCTCTTGATGCAGCCCAGGACACGATTGGCTTTCTGGGCTGCAAGTGCCACTGATGGCTCATGTTGAGCTTCTCGTCCACCAGTACTCCCAAGTCCTTTTCTTCAGGGCTGCTCTCAAGCCAATCACTGCCCAGCCTATATAGTGGATATACATAGAGAGACAGTGGAGAGACAACCAGGAGCAATCAAAACGGACTTCAGGGCACTGGGGCGAATGCCAGAAGGATCAGGTACGCAGGTTGTGTTTGCCTCCATTCCTTCAAGGAAGAATACTGTAAGGTTCAAGAAACTGAAACAGATTAATACTTGGCTAAAAGAGTGGTGTCAACAGTTTAGCTTTGGGTTTTTTAACCATGGGGAGATCTGCACGGCGCCTGGTGTGCTAAAAGCAGATGGGGTTCAGATGACTCTAAGGGGAAAAAGGATCCTGGGTCACGAGCTAGTGGGACTCATAGAGGATTCTTTAACCTAGATATGAAGGGGGATGGGGTTGTAGCTGGATCAAGTGCAGATGACCCTGGGATAGGCA
>NW_009710864.1:55535-74776 GCF_000703405.1 Apaloderma vittatum | reverse complement strand
TTCCTTCCTTTTTTTAAATTTTGTTTGTCGCGCCGGCTGGGTTAAGGGAAGGCCGGGCGTCGCGGGGTCTCCGCTGCGGTGCGGGGGGACTAATCTCTCCGCGGCGGAGCGTGGCTTTAAACCGAAGGGCTTTGCCAAGGTTTAAATGGCTTTTCTGTGGAGAGGGAGAGGAGACCTCGGCGAGAGATTAAAGCCAAATCGGAGCCACGCCAGGGGGCTCGGATAGCCTGGGATTAATAGTGCTAATTGCATGGAGGCAGAAGGTAGAAAGGCGCTTTGCTGCTGGTTTTAGGTCTGAAAGCCTCTGTGCGGGAGAGGGAGATGCACTTGGTGGGAGCGACCTGATACGCTACCAGTATCCCAAGCAAGATAAACTCGGTTACTCCTTGCCTGAGCTGTGCTGGTGACCTGCGCTCAGGTGAACTGTGAATAATTTACGCTTCAAAATCGCACGAGCTGCAGGTTCATGCTTCAGCAAAACCCCCGTTGCGGTGATAACTTGCTGCCCTGAGTTTCTTCTCTACAGTGGTTCTGACCGGTTCCTGGATGCGATCTCCACTTCGCCTCCTTTTCTAACGTCGTGTGCCTAGAATACAAAATAAACCATTTCTTCGCAATTGCTAGGTGTGGTGTGTTTGAAAGATCACTCCTGTGCATTGCCTCTCGCCTGCAGCTGATCTGTTGGCTGGTGCAAGTGCAGCACTTGTTACTTATCTTTAAAAGAGACGTGGCTGGCTTTTGGGCCTGTTATCGATACGAGTTAAGTTTTGCTCCAAGTTTGACCCCTCAATCAAATGGAGTGAATGCTGAATATCTGTGGGGTAGATGTGTTTGGTTGGGTTTTCCTCCAGCAGGTTGAGCGTGGAAATGCAGCGCTTGTGGCGTGTGAAGGGGTCTGTGTGCCATGTACTGAAATGCTCAAGTCTTGTAAGTCAGAGAGCTGCCCTCTGTCATTACCTGGTCTTAATTACAAGCTTTTTTTGATTTGTTTCCTAACACCAGCAAAGCACAGGCGGCCTGTTATATTTGCTTTGTAAAAGTAAAAGCTGAAGTGTAAAAAAAGTGTCACTGTAATTACAAAACAAGTCAAATCCAGGACTTAGGGAAGATGTATGGATGACTCAAAATGCCTCGTTTGTGCACTTGTACTTATTTTGTGTGAACTATGCTGTAAAGCAGAGAATAGTCGGGTTTTAGCTAAGCCATGCTCTCTGTCTATCAGGATGCCTATTTTCTTATGAAAAATAGTTTGGCCTCTTTGAAGTTGCTATGAAAAATAAAAGGCATTTGTTCTGTATTTTTTTTTACCAGGGGTGGGTGGATCTGTCCATATGTGGAAAAATACTTGCCTGTTTTCCCCATTGTAATGGGAATGGATCCCAAGTCACTTGTGTGTTACTCGCTTGTTCTCGGCTGTTTCCTGATCCGTTTCTTGCCTGACCAAACCCAGTATTGTCCCACTGATGCTCTTAATGTTTTCTGCTTTACTACTTTGCAAGTTCTATTTGCGTAAACTTGTGGGGAGGTTATGGCAGGAAGAGAGAGCATAGATATTTTGAAGCGGGAAGGAGCTGAAGGCCTGGGAGACCCTTTCTTGCTCTGTCCAGGTTATGGCTGCTGTTAGCAACTCTGTCTAAATGGAAACTTCCTTCTTGCTCTTTGAGAGAGAAACTGAGAATGTTGGTCTGCCAGGGCAGAAACTTCAGCTGTTTGGGTCTCTTCTGTGAGAAGGGAAGGGCTGCAGAAAAAAACTACAGAAATAGTAGGAAAATGGGTCACTCCCAGTAACCCATCAGTTTATGTTGACGTCGACATCCGAGGAGCGAATTCTGTTGGTCTGCTTCTTGGTGCTGTCACTCTTTCTCGAATAAGTGTCACCACAGTACTGCGATCTTTCTTCTTCCCAACTGCTTTGGTAACGTGCTGCTTTGCTGTTTTACAGCTTTCCGTGCACTTTCCGTATCCTTCTTGGATGTCTCACATTATCGGTTGTGCCTTCGTAATGTTTTAGTGTGAGAAAACACCCTCTGCGTTATAGCTTCGCATTACTGAGAAATTAACCTTCAAGTGCAAGTGTATTAAAACAGGCAGCAGTCGTTCTAGATCTCTACCCTTCAGGCTTGTGTCACATTTATCCGATGGACGATTTAGAGCGAGATCTGCTTTTTTCCTTGCTGGTCCTCTCCTTTGCTTGTGGCCTCTTGGAAAGTGGGGGAAGGGTAAGTTCTAATCGTCCCACAAAGGGCAGCAGCCCAAGTGTCTCTGATCGCCTCAGAGTGCTTAATATACAAAAAACGGAAGCTGGAGCTTGTAAACAATAGTGAATTTATTACAGATTAACAAACAGCTATAGGCTTACGTGGTCACACAGCAAAACTTATCTGGGTGCTGCCTTCTGTTCAGTCAAGTGCTTCAAAATCCAGTCAAGTCCTAGGGAAGAAAACTGGAGGAAAAAAATAATGAGCTTGTGCTCAGTTTAGCACCAAAATAAACCCAAACGCTTTTCTGTGGTTGGTTAGTGTCTTTTACCCTTCTGCTGAACATGGTTTTAATACTGATAGTGGTGAAAGGCTGTGGTTTCTTCAGTGCATTCTCTTTGTTAAAAAAAAAAGGACCATTTTGAGCTTTTCTGTTGTACACAGGATATATTTTCAGTGCAATTCTGACTAAAGATCAGTGTTGCTGAATCGCTTTGCTCACCAACATCTGACAGAGATCTATATTGCCCTCTTTGGAGGAGATTCCAAACTTTTGTGTTACAAACAACATTGAGCTGCTCTTCAAGTTTGAAGTAACAGCAAAGGTGGGCACTGTTTCTTCATAATTAAAAAGTAGTAAAATATTAACGGTGCTAATAAACCTCACGTGGAGTCAGTTGTTTTTAATCGTGTGCTGTGTGTGATGTAACACTTTTTTTTTGTGATAGAGGAAAATTGTGTACTGTAGCCTTTTTTTGTGAACTGTTATGGGAAAAGGCGAGTCAGAAAGAGGCTGTTTTACCAACAGTTACCTGTTAAACACAAAATTTAATTTGGGGTTACATTAGTGCTACAAAGTGTGGCTTAGGGAGTTAATAGACTGCATTGATTGAAACTAAGAAAACTGCAACAGTTTAACGTAGTTGTTACAGTAGAGCTCCCATGTAGATGCATCTTAAAATCAGGTTAAAAAACCCTACCTCTGCAGAAGTGAGGTGGAGAATTTTGTATGGGCTGCTTGAGAAGCCTTCAGCATGTAGACCAGCCCTATAAAAAGGAAATGGGTAGGGGGGAGATCTTTCACTTTTTCCTTTGCAAGAAAGCTTGTTTCCCTCTTGGCTCTTACTGGAATGCCTCTGAACACAACGGAAAACCCCTCTGTGTTCTCACCAAGTGGAATGCTGCCTCTGAAGTCTTAATTGAAGATTATTTTTGGTTGAATGCGTGCTGATATTTCCTCTGCGCCAGAGGACTGGGTTGTTTTAGGATCACTGTGTTTCTTACCTTTGTGAGCTGCGGTGTCTGCTTCTTTCACAGGCACTTCTGGTACCAGTCAAATGTCGCTGCCCTCATCCGTGAGGCTTCGTTTCATTGTGGTGCTAGGGGTTCTTTTTCCAAGGGACGACTGCAGCACCTAGCAGCTTGCTAAAAATAATTTTTTAGATGCAAAACTTGTGTTGTGTAATAAAACTTTTTTATTCTGGACAGCAAAGTGTCTACCTCTTGTGAGGGGGGATTTATGACAGTAAGAAATAAGTCGTGGGAGCCTTGCAGCTTCACTCAAGTGGGTTACACCTCTGTCGTTCTGTGCCCTACGGTGACTTGACAAAGATTTGCAGCTCCTTTTCCCAGACTTTAATTAGAGTATAAGCTGCGTAAAAGAGAAGAGATTGTGTGCAGTAGGGATTCCTCCGCTCTTTAGTTTTTGTGAGTCTCGCTATCCATACTGTCACACCACCCGCTGCTCGGCTCTGTTCTTTCATACGTTGCTCTGGTGACTTGGAAAGGAGGGCCTAAAAATGATAGAAGGCTGTCTCGTTCTCATATCCCACATCTTCAGCTTTGAGGACGGTTAAAAAAGCAGTGGCCTAGAAGGATCAGGAAAACACAGATGGCAAGAGAAAGCAGCAAACTCCTGACCAGAACACCTGTGTGCAGGCAGGTGCGGTCTTCTCAGGTGATCTGCAACCTAGAGCAAGTGGCTACAGCTGTAAACTGAAGAATGTCTAATCTAATGTAATAGCCTTCGCACTTGCACATTTTATTTTCTAACGTCAATTATTTGGTTATAAACACCATGTATATGGGCTGTCTTGCATAGTCTTCATGTGAGCAGGCCAGGTAGTTGGAAAGCAATGCTGTGTTGAGACAGCACAGTAACTACGTAAATTCAGCCTTTTGGAGTATCTGCTAAACTGATGATTTTTAACAAACAGTGCCAGAGGACTTCTCAAGGTCTTGCACTCTGCTAGATTTGTCTAGTACAGAAGGTCTGTGTGTCATGTTATAACTGTCAGGAGTGTACGACAAAGCTAGCAGGTTTTCCATTTGTTTTGGATATAGGATTTTGCCACGTTATCCCAGCAGTGATTTTGAAGGCTAGGAGAAAATTAGCACCTACTGCTGTTCCGTTGTGTTCCATTCTGGATTTATGGAAGTGCATTTACGAGTTTTCCTCGTAAAGCTTTAAGACACTGCCCAGTTCAAGAGACACTGTGGCAAATAATATTACTCACTGTGTGAGTAATATTTTTATGTAGAGAGGTCCTATCCTTGAGCTAGAACAGCTAAGGACTAGAAAAAAAGCACAGCAGTATCCTAGTTCAAAGTCAGTAAAAAATCCAGTAGGCTAATTTTTCAGCTGCTGAGACTAAATCTTTGTTGCTGTTGAACGGGATGCGTTATCACAGAATATCTCAAGTTGAAAGGGATCCATAAAGATCATCAAGTCCATTAATTGTAAGGAGTGCATCTCGTAGTGGGAGTAGTCATGCAGCGTACTTAGCTGCCAGCTTGGCTGGTGTGTGGCACAGTTGAATCAAGAAGAGCACTACTGTCTTTGCCTGGCAGAGCTTTTTATATAAAGGTAGCTAATGGTTTTTATTCTAGGTACTGTTTGAAACTTCCTAATTATAGCAAATATTTCTACAAAAAGGAAGAAAGGAGGAACACTGGAAGTTCTTCAGCTGGCGTAAGGAGTGCTTTCTGCTTTCTTCCCTTTGGACATCCTCAGTGAAGAAAGTCTCCTGCCTTTAAAAGGCAGTCTTCCCCCTAGAAAACTGGGCTGCAACCTCTCATTTTCACAGCTTGCACAGTGTGTATATTTGTTCTGGTTTTTAACTGACCTCACAACAGGTGTTTCCCCTCATTACATTCCCTGCAAATTCTTGGCTTCGCAGGCCGTTTTCCCTACTTTGAGGGAGCTGAAAATAACTCAGAACCGGTAAACCAGACACGACCAGTCCCACTGGGCAGGAAACATTCACATGTTCCTTATTTATTTCTATTTATAGATGTAGCATTACCTATGGGGTCCTAGGTTGTTCTCCCCAGATAAATTAGGTCTGCTTGTGAGCCACTTGCATGCAGTTCACTGCTTACTTATGAGACTTCAGTATTTTCTGCACTTACCAAACGTGAGCAGTACCTCTGCTAAACTAGAAATTAGCTATGAAAACAACTAGTATAACAGTCTGCAGGTGAAAGAATATCTCCATTAAATATTAACTTGTAATATTCATTAATATAGTAGTGGAAAGGTGGTGTTAGTTTGAAACGTGAGTTTCCAGGGTTGTTGTAGAAAAGGAGTCGGGACTGGACGAGAGGAATTTAAACTTTTCAGGCTTGTTGTTTCCTAGTTTTGTGTCTTTCTAGTTCTGAAAATGCTCGGTTATGTTCCCGAGATTGTCACTCTTCAGGCTTTTCTGCTGTAATGCAAAACAATTAAAAACTAACTGCACAGCCTTGCTCCCTGAAGTGTCCTGGTATAGTTAATTATTGATTTCTTGGAGAAAACACCAAATAAATCCTGCATTTTGAAACCTATGTTACTTTAGCAAACCACAGAATTTTTATCACGCGCTTACTTTCCAGTATTCCTTCCTTGCATCTGTCTGCATGTTACTCCTTCTTTGCACTAGCATCAGTATTCAGGAAGGGTGCTAGATTAAGATGCTCATCTGACCTAAAACTAATCTTTTTTCTTTTTAACTTTTTTTCCTCTCCTAAGGTTAGTTTTCAGCCAAATGATTTCCTGGAGCCTCTTTGTGTAGCTACATGAATAATGTTAATAGCACTATGGAGCTGGTGAGAACATAAAGCTTAGGGAACACTCTTTTTGGTGGCAGCAAGGGCTTAAATCAATTAAATGTACTCATGCGGTGATGTGATTATTAGTGGTAATTACTCCACAAATAATTAGTGATTTTTCTGGTGGTGTATCCTTCGGCCTGAACTGTTTGGAAGAACTGCAGAACATCTGAAAATAGGAGATGCCATGACTAGGCTGGGATCTTGGAGCAGGTAACGGCCTCGGAGCACTGTCGCAGTTGTTGCCTTACTGCAGTTTGTGACTAAGCTATAAATACCTCATAGTGAACTGGATATTTATGAATAGCAGAGAATTTATAATTCGCTCAAAATCGTGTTTCATCTGCCCGAGGAGAATGCTGGCCCTGTCACGGTGTGAATGCGGAGGGAGGTGGTGTTTTGGGTGCCCGGCTGAATCCAGCGCTGCGGTTCGGGAGTTTTCAGGAAGCTTGGTTCACGTGTGATGGCCTACATAGCTTTGCCATATTTCACTGGCTGTTTCCATCTGTTACATCTACTGGATGTGGGCCCAGAGCAAGCGTACTTAGAAGAGTAAAATTAATAAGAGGCTGCAGTTTTTAGATAGCTGTGTATACAAGTTTGAGCTCGGTGTTGTCAGATCTGCATTTTCTGCAATCATTGCTGACCTATTAAACAACTTTAAAGTGGGTTTCTGCTAGTGGAATACTACTGAAGTAACTTTATGCATCACTTTTAACCCATTCTCAGCCGTATGCAATCAGGGATAGGTTTGTGAAACTTACTTGCTAGCTTCAGTTTTTTAATGCCCTCCTTAGCAATTTTTCCATGCATCTTCCTCTGCCATTAAAATAAAAAATTAGACTCTGCCCCTCACTGTACTAAGCTTTATAATGAATAATTGTGATTTTTTTTCCAATTTATTTTTGCAGTCGTGGTGTTTGTAATTAACCCATTCTCAGCCTTATGCAATCAGGGATAGGTTTGTGAAACTTACTTGCTAGCTTCAGTTTTTTAATGCCCTCCTTAGCAATTTTTCCATGCATCTTCCTCTGCCATTAAAATAAAAAATTAGACTCTGCCCTTCACTGTACTAAGCCTTATAATGAATAACTGTGATTTTTTTCCAATTCATTTTTGCAGTCGTGTTGTTTGTAATGCTGCTGAAGACTGTTGTATCAGTGAGACTACTTAAGGAAGAACTGTTGCTTCATGACTTTCAGCACTTCAAGCAGTTGCACTCTAGGAGCTTCCCTGCTATTTTTAGTTTTGGAATTAGAATGATGAGTATAACTGTAAATGGCTGAACAGCAGTACTGTAATTTTAGCATTTGGAGGGGAAAAAATGGCAGTTCTATCTGAAGCTAGTTTCCTTTTACTTTGCCAGCCAAGAGAAACTGTTCAAGGTGCAAGTTCTAAACTCTTAATTCTGGAAAGAGAGCATTAAACACACATTGGAAAAAAACCCCAGTGCAACTCAAAACAAAACCAAAAAACCAAACAGAATTTAGATACCCTTTTCAGGGCCCTGAAGAATGTCGGAAATTAAACTGGAATCAAGACAGGAATGACTGTCATGGGTGAAATTCCTTCTTACCTTGACCACTGAAAGGTGTTCATTGAACATTTTTGTCATCAGTGTTCAGTGAGTGAATCACTGCTGTCCCTTCTTCTCCGCACTGGGATGTGTAAATAGTTACCTGAAAAGTCTTGTAGTATTTACATACAGCACAGAATTTATGTGAAACAGGTTGCATAGAGGTGACCTTGAGACTGATTTGTTAATTGCTTCGTTTTCCACCCTTAATGTTTCCTCAGTCTAGAATTTCCTAGGTTAGAGAATTTCTTGCTTTTGCATCCTCCTTCTTCGAACAGCGGGCAGTTGTTCAGGAAAAGCTTCATTCCCTCCAGAGTCTCTTAAACAGGTTATGCAAAACTGCATGGAGATGGGGTTTTTCTTCCGAGGAGGTGTTTTGTGTCTGCTTTGCGAATGGGCTCAGGTTACAGAGTTAACTCTGGGGTTTCGGGTTTGTGCCAGGTGTGGTAGATGATAAATAGGTTGCTTTTTAGTCAGCTCTGCTGAGATCCAGGTATTGCAGGATCTGAAATCTGTAACCTTCACGATTGCCATGTCGAATCGAGGGTTAGTGTATGTGCCTGCTTTTCAGCAGGTATAAAAAAGTTTGTAGTGAGGGCTGATTTCCCTTAAACCAACAGATGTACTCGGAGAAGAAAGAAGAAACTTCTGGGCATACCGGTATCCCTGGTTTTATATTAATAGGTTATCTTGAACAAAACCCTGTTAGCTTCATGTCAGCTAGGTGAATCTCACCTGGTGATTTAGCAGGCGGCTGGTACCTTTTTTAAAGGAGCTGCTGACCAGCCTACGTTTAAAAAGCCAAAGGTAGGCACTGGTCTTGCTGTTTAAGATTAGCTGAATCTCTTTCAGGAAAGAAAAAAGATTAGAAATGGGAGTATTTGCTCATTCTAGTCTAGGATATCCAGATCCTCAGATATACCTAATCTCTTCCAACGTCGTTTTGTGTTTTGTTCTGTGAGCCAGCCTTGGATCATTTGTAATTTCTGGTCGGGGTGCGTGTGCTGACCTGTGCTTCTGACGTATTTACAGGTCTTGTCTTTGTCTCGTTGTTCTAGCCAGGTAGTGCCGTTTTTTTTTTTTTGAATTAGTTGATTTTTGAGGTTCAGAAGAAGTATAACTGGTAAGAGATGAACAGAAGAAGCAGTGAAGGGGATGCTTCAGCCTAATGGCTATAGCTGTGGTTTTGTTCAATTTAGACTTAACCTGGTAAGGTAGAGGCTCTTTTGGATGCCCCTCTGCTGCTTGTTTTTTGGGGACATTAAGGAGTCCTCTTTCTTCTGCACTGCGTTCCTAGATGGGCTTCTAAGAGTAGTTGTTCTTACCATGTCCCTTCCTCACTTGATTATTGTGGTGCAGTTGGTTATGAGCAATTTTTGAAGAATAACCTGACATTTTAAGATTTTTTTTTTTTTATGTCTGTTAATATTTCTTATTAGTCATATGATAGGCTTTTACCCTTTTACCATGTAATCTGGCACAGCACGGCTTTTAGCTTTGAGTTAGGGGAGCTATTCAAAATGCTGAATTTGGTGATTTGCATTCATATAACCCTAGAGTGTCTGTAATGAGGTTGTCTCTCTCGCCCCACCCTGCTGAATATGAAGGTGCTGGCCTGAGTCACTTGAGCTTGTTGAGGCTTGAGCTGATGGAGTCAAGTGCTCAGAAAACTCATCTGTGAAAGGAGAGAGTCTGGTAATGCTTGTAACACACAGCTAGGTATTGAGCAGCAAATTTATAGGCAGTGTGGCTAATTTACTTTCTAAAGGGTGGCCTTCCTCTTTTTACACAGTACTAGAAGTTGGTGAGGTTTGTTTTGCTTCATTTTTTACAAGTGTTTGTGTTTTCCGAGCTTGTTTCAGGCAGGATGTGCCCAGTCATCCCGTGTGGTATAACTTTCCAAGTGGGCAAAATACATTATTTGCATGTTCAGACGTGCATTTTCTCATTATTGTTAATAGAGTCATGCTTTTGCTTAAATCAAATTCATCTTGGTCTTAGGTAGAGTGAAAGCTCGTGAAGTTGACTGGTTAGGAATACTTGAAATTAGTTATCTTGTTAACGGAGAAATACTTTCTGCAGTTCATGAAGCACACACAGTGTAATGATCCACCACTGCCTTGCAGGACAAAATCACTTTCTGTTTTACTTTTTAATTTTTTTTTAGTAGAAATGTATGTAGTCCTTTTTCTAAGTAAATAAGAAATATTCTTGCTTAATAGAACTATTAAATTCCCATGTTTAAACACTTTATTCTGAAACATGGACCATTTTTTAAAATTATTTTCTAGTAGGCAAAAATTTCTTGAGGAGGAAGTGACTTTATAATAAAGACAGACTCATTTCCACACATTGGTTCTACTTGTTTAGGGTGTGTCAGCTATCCGCAGTCTTTCTGAGCCAAGCCAAAAATGTAAAATAAAGGGGTGCTAAATATTTCTGCAAACATGAAGGTTGCCTAACTTCTGAATGATGACTTTGATGAAGGTTTTGATGTGTTTTAACAGACAGAATTTAATTTCACTCTTCTGACTTGATGTGACTTACTGTGTAGAAAAGCACTTTTGGAATGACAAGCAGTAAAAAAAATAAAAAAAAGAGGGGTTTTTGTGGGTTTTTTTTGTTTGTTTTTTTTTTTGACACAAACCTGAGAGTGCATGAGAGAGATCACCAGGCTGTTGGTCCCTGGTGTTAAGAAGAGCTGTTGCTGTTCGAGTAAGCAGATAGAATTTGAGCAAAGAGGAAGCAAATATAGGAATAAGAATGGTGGTTATACATGTAATAAAACTTTGCTAGTGTGTGCATAGTAATTTCCTGTCTGGGTACAATAAAGGAATAATATTTTCCATTATTACTAAGACCTTGATATTTTTATAAATACTGCACACAATAGTATCTTGTGTAGAATCAGTGTTTGTAATTGAACCGTAGCTGTCAAAACAAATGCACGAGGAACTTGGATCCGGGGAATTCCAGTACATGCCTGAGCTAAAGGAGTTAGTTATTGTTCATCCAGTTAAACGTCAGTGGCTTGATTCATCACGCATTTTGCAAACAAACGCCTGCAACGTGCTCCCCACGTATGACAGGACACTGTCTGGGGGCACTTTTCAGTCGCCCGTGGCTGTGAGCGTTATTGCCCGGCCTTTAATCCCGAGGCCAGCAGTTCTTGTCCCACGGTTTGTGCGTGTTTTCTTCTCCTGGTGGACTTAGTTTGCTTTTGTCGTGAGGTGTGGATGTGGCTTGTTTGGGCCTGTGACTTCACAGGCCAAAGGTTCTAGTCCTAGTTAGACCAAAAATGAGGGGATGTAATTTGATGGGATCACAGGTCAGGCCAAAAAGATCCAACTGATCAATCTCAGGGTGGAGAAACACTCATGTCTCGAATGATGTGAGGTCTGAACTTGAGGGCACCTGACTAGCAGATCAGTGCACCCTTTGTGGATTGATTACACAGCACCCGAGTGGGGAAAGAACTTTTGCTTTCTGGAGGGTTTGGTTTGATGGTGCCATGGGAAGGGAAATGTGATTGGGCTGAGATGTGCAAAATTGTGTCCTCTGCCGTTTCCTTTGAAACTAGGGTTTAGTAACTGCTCCATGTTTGCTGCTCTTACTGTGTCAACCAAATACTCTAGAAGTCCAGCTAGACATCTGTTAAATGAGCTACGAAAAAGTACACAAGGTCTGGAGGAGGTCAAAGGCTGCTGTAGCGAGGAGCCAGGCTGCACGTGCAAAAGACATCCACCCACAGCTCTTTGTCCCTGGGAGAGTGAAATGTGAAATGTGCTTCCTTATTCCTCCGAATTCGGCAACTTGTTATCCTAAATATTACTCTTCTTAAAAAAAGGCATGTAAAGTTAGAATAGGAAGGTGGAGGGAGAGTTAATTTCACCTCTTTGGTGTTGCTGACTAATGGTGAAGTAGATCTGATCTGTATTAGCTAAAATAAGAGGGATAATGTGTCCTAGCTTTGATATGTTTTGGATTAAAAATACTCCTCATCACGAAACAATGTTGCCACTATGAAGTTTCTGAAAGATTCTAACTGAAGTTGATTACCCCTTTATCCTTTTGCCTAGTATATGCCCAGATATATGGACTTTTTTGGGGGGAGAAGGCAGGACCAAAAGGCTGTGGAAACAGCTAATTCCGATTGGATCCGTGTTCCCACTGGAAGCAATAACGTGGCTGCTCACAGGAGCTATCTCTGTGCCTTATTTCCCTAAGAACCCTGCAGACTGACGATGTAGGTGGAGAGCACAGGACATGAGGTAAAAATACTGGAGATAAACCCTTCCAAAAAGGAGTCTAATCTCCAAGGAAGACAATAGCTATCATGTAGCCACGGGCTACTCATTAACTCAGGGTTCCTAAACCAAATATTATTCTAGAGTGACAGCCAGCTACTAACATGAAACCGTAACTTACTTTTGGATCTCATTTTAGATTTGCTTCTTGGTGCCAGTTTTTTGGAGTTTAGTAGTAAAATGACAATGTGAGTATCACAGCAGGCAGTGTCTCAGACCGCCAAAGAGAGGGTGAATTCTCCAATATGCTCTTGTTAGAAAATCAAATCCAGAAGAAGTTCAGAGTTACTAGATTTCAATAAATACTTGTTCTGCTTCATCATGTGGAAAAGCAACAGCAGGTTCAGAAATGGGAGAATAAGGCAAAAGTGCTTTTGAAGACAACTGAATTGCCAGCCTACTTTTACAATAAAGAACAATTTTGACATCTTACTAAAGGATAGAAGATCTGAATACTAATAAATAGGAAGAATTTTTGTATACAGCACGTAGTTGAGCTATGGGGTTTAAGTTGTGTGATTCACTAAAGTAAATAATACAGTTCTGTAAAGATTAACCGTATTAGCAAGAGCTAGGATAATAATACTGGTTTTTTCAGTCCATGCATCAATGCCGAGTAGCCAGAGCCAGGAAGAAATTTCTCTTGGGATGTGATGTTGGGCAATTAGCTGTGTTTCCAGAGATTTATGGAGTCTTCTGAATTGCTTCAGTGTTGGCCATTGTCAGAAATGGAATATTGGGCTTGGTAGGCTGTTTTGCATTATGCATGCTCCTGTGATGTGGAGGTAGATAGCCAGAATGTATTTACGTAACAACGTGGTAAAGCTTAATCTTCTCTTCTGTTTGCACATACCTCCCCTTTCAAGGTACAGGCGGTTGAAAAACTTCATAAAAATCTGATTGCTATAGAGGGACAAAAGTACAACTCGCTTCTAAAATAACTTTTGCTATAACATAATAGTAAATAATACTCATTTCCAACACCTATTTCTTCTTATAAAGGTAATAAATGTAGTAGTTGGTGATTCGATTTCAAGTTTGGAAGACTTTTAAGCACTGCTGATGGAATGCTTTTCCTATGATTTTTAAGTCAGGGTTATTTGTGCATTTGCACCTCCCTGATGTGTCTCACAGAAAGATTAAGAAATTCATATCTCTTCTTCCTTGTTTTAAATTACTACTTTTTGGACTAAGGTCAACTTTTTCAGATTTATTATTCATTAAGTCAGCTGCCTTGTTAGCAGGTTTCGGTTTTGCATTTGTTTAGAGGCCCTGAATTACAGCATCTGATTTCTAAGGATGACTAAGTATTTTGGTGTGGGTTTTTTTTTTCCCCCTGGTATTTACTGTTCCCTGTTGTTGAAATGTCACCTTTGAGACTGTGACTGTTATTAGACATATATTAATCCTCGTAGTAACTTTTAATGATATTGATAATGCAATGATAATGAGAGAAAAAAGAAAAAATTGGTTCTTGAGGGAGATGATTTAAAATTCTGTGGAATTGTAAGTACCCCAGGATGTTAATACTGAATCGTGGTAGTGCTTCTCCTTTATTACTGGTTTCCTAGAGCTGAAAATGTCCAGAAAGAAGGAGGAAATAAGAGGGAGTCTACGTTAACCTCAGCAAGAATAGAATGTAAATTTGGAAAGGAGACCCCTTGGTTCTGTATATATTAGGTGTATTATTGATCTGCTGTTGTTATTCTAATCTGTACTTGCTTGGGTTTTTTATTATAACACTTTCTCATAAACAAATATCTCCTTGGATCGGGGATGTGTTTTCAGAGATGCCAGATGGTACACTGGCCTTCTTGAATCTGCAGTGGTTCCTGAACAATTTAAATCCTTATAACTTGCATATTCTTCTTGACTATTCTAAGCTGGAGCTTCTAAAGTTTTAATGCACTTTTGTCACAATCTGAAGGGTTGGTTTCAGTCAGTGGTAAGTTTTTTTTTTTTTAATTAGAAACGACAATTCCAATATACTGTTAATATTTAAGGACAGTTTACTCATTAGAATCCTTCAGTAGGAATCACTTGAACATCTGGAAACAAAAGGTCATGCATTGAAGGTGCTTTCCCTAAATGTAACTGCTCCTTAAAAACACGTAAATGCTAAAGTGAGTTTTCTCTCCCCTGAAATGCTAATGGTGAGGATCCTTGAGACAAAAGAAGAATGATGACTTTGTCTCATTAGGCTGGTGCTTTACTTGTTGGTAAGTTATTTTTTGTGCTCCTTTTTTTTTGGTATGCACAAGAGAGATTTCAGCATGGGCTCTAAATACACGTTTAAAGTACCAGGTTTTATGGTTAGTAACAAGCTTCCTTCATTTTGTTTATGTAGTATAAGAGAAAAGTCTTGATCGGGAGATGTCTGAGTAGTATCTAAGTATGTAGATGAAGAAAATACGATTCTGTTGGGTATTGCAAGGAGAAGTATATAACCAAGCCAGTTCAAACAGCTCATCCGTTGAATGTTACCTCTGATTTGTTGGTATCCTGCTGAGAATAAATCAGATTGGTGTAGTGTCTGGAAATGACCTTTTTATATTCCTTGGAACTCTTTTCACTTCAGGCTTTTGGAAACATCCTGCTCTTCCCCAGCTTTGTTCTTTACTAGGTTTTAAATCAAACTTACAAAAATATTGTGTGCGTGTTATTGTCCACGTAGATTTTTATGAGAATATGCATTGGTTTAGCTAACTCAGTTTAAAAAAATAACTGAAGTATGACAGTGTCCAACAGTTGAGTCTTGTGCCTCAGCTGTTCCGTGTGTGATTCCATTTCCTTAAAAATACAGTAGAAGTTGACTTGGTCAGGTATTACATTTTAGAAAATCTCTTGGAGAAGATTAAGTGCTTTATCATCTAAAGGATGATCTCATATGCCAAGGGAGCAGATGAGGCTGTAGCAGCTCCTACGAGTCTTTATTATGAAAAGTTGCACCGATTTTATCAATGCTATGTCTCCTTTGGCCTTTTTTCTCTAGAAGGTATACCTGTTACCAAAACAACTCAGCAGAGAAGTTGCTGATAAATTCTTTGGATAACTTTGAAAATAGTTCACGTATGGTAGTGGAAGGGAAACGAAGCAAAGTTCCAAACTACAGCACCTGCTTCCTGAGATGCACCGTGGCAGCAACATGTTTGTAACCTCCCTGATAGACTTCAGTGTGCTACATCTTGTCAAAAAGAAAAACTAGATTTTTAGCTTGGCTTTGTCAAAGCAGGAGTTTCCCTTTTTGGAGCAAAGAACTGTTGCTTTCTGTCGCTCCAATTTTTCCCTTCAGTAAGTTTACTGAGGACGGCATTTTTCTTGCTACGCCTTGCGACAGCAAAAACCAGAGCTGATACATACATGAACTAGAATGTTTCTGAAGACTGATTATCTTAAAAACCAAGTAATGGTATTGGTATCTTATGTTGATCTGGGTTAGACTGCAGCTGTGGGTTCTCAGGGTTTTGAGCACTGCAGTAAATAAATTTGTGTTCAGAAATTGGATTGATTGTCCATATGCTACAGTAGCCTCTGCTTGCTTTAATTCTCATTACCGTACTGATGAGGGGGGATATTTTTACCCAGTATCTGACAAGTGAATACAAATTTCTTTCCTGTGTGTCATTGTCATAGCTTGATATTAGGAGGACAAAAGAAAGCTGGGGACCCTAGTGAGAATGTTAGGGAGGGATTAACAGAGCCTTGTAGCTATGGAGTTAAGCTGGGCTTCTGTTTTCGCTGCCAATGACATCTTGATTTATGCATACTGGGGATGTTTTTAAACACGGAAGCAATAGGAAATAAGACAGTTTGCTTCTAGTCTGTGTTTCCTGGAGAGCAATTTGGCTGTGCCTTCCGGTTAGACAACAGCATTCGGAGTGAAATCTTGTTATTCTGTCCTCTTATTGCTGTTTATTTGTTTTGCCGGTTATGTAAAGCTCCAGGCTTGTATCCATTCTCTCCCCTTGCCCAAATCTTCCCTGAAGATGCAAGTTAGGAACGTGCATGCAAAAAATCTCTTCTGTGCATCCTGTTTTCAAGTTGCGCTATTTCCTTCAGTCTCGCGCTCCTTCGGAGAATGTGGCTCGGAGGATGTCTTGTGCTTGCATCCGACAAAGTTGGTGCAAATGCCAAGGATAGAAGCGCCTGTGCTCATAAATGGCGTCATCGTCATCATCGTCGTCATCGAATTGAACAACTAACAATGTTATTTTAACTAACAGATGGATTTGTAGGTTTTTTTGGTCGGTTGGTTGGTTTTTTTTTTGCTTAGAAGTATTTTGTGATGATACAGATACCTAAGTACTCTAAATTATAGTTCAGGGTATGGATTTTTTTCTCTCTTTTTTTTTTTTCTTAGGGTGTGTATTAAGGGAAAAAAAATAGTAGTCTGATAGCAGTTTGAATATTCACGCTGTCATTATGGAACAGCGTAACCACAGAAAAACTTAACCAAATGTGAAAGCAGCAGCCTGGAACAGAAATACGAACTTCTCCTTTTCTGCTACTTTATTTATTTCAAATGTGCAGGCTGCTGAGGTAAAGCAAGCCTGCCAAGTTGGGATGGCTCTGCCGTAATGCAGGTGTTAACTACTGGGAAAACAAGCTGCCTTCCATTATTACCAAGCACTTCTGAGTGGCCTGTTGCTGGTCACTTGCTAAAAAGGTGACATAATTTGCAATTCTAACAGTCTTAACAGCCTATTCCTGCCATGCTGAAGCACTTTTAACATATGCTGACTAGAAATATATTCACATGACTTTGCTTATGGGTTTAATAAAAAAGCAGAATGGCTAGTTGAAATTAAGTATTACTAAAGGAGGAGCTTTTCAAATGTGTCAAGGGCTGGGAAGATGACTGATATTAACCTCGAGCGCTGTCTCAGTGGTCAAATTGCTGATACATGGCACCGATGAGGATCTTCCCATTCAGTGAAGTCCTACTGCTTCGTCTTCTTTTGTAGGCTACAGTACAACAACCTCGTAACCTAATGTAGTTTAGTGTTGGTAAAAAGTAAAATATGCCTTCATCTCTGTTTAAAAAAAGAAAAAAAGCCTTCCTGGTCCTTTAGGTACTCTAATAAAACAATAAGACTATTTTTTGCTACAGATAGAGAGAGTTTAACCATAGTACTGCACTATGGATTTCATCATTCAGCCCTTCCGGGAGGTTTACGTCATTCATTCATTTCTAATGCTGTACCTAGGATTTGTAGTGCACCATGCAGAAACTGTAGTATCTCTTGGTTTTGAGCTGTGCTAAAATGTAGATAATAATTTTTTATTTCAACAGTACTTGAGCCTGGACATGCTGAATGAAATGGCAAATTGATAATGTGTAGTTGTTTAATTTTCTTTTTCTTTTTCCACCTATTAGAACTTTCCTCTCCTATTGAGACTGTTGTGCATCATTATACAGGAGAAATGGTGCTAATATTTGTTTTGTCATATAACGAATAATTCTGGTTTGGAAAGTTCCTCTCCCTAATTCCTATCTTTGAAGTCTTTGTTATGGTTGTAATTAGTAGGTATTAGCATATGTATCAAAATGCAGAATGTGCAAGAACTATTTGGAAAATTAAATGCTAGGTTTAGCTCATCATTTTGTATCATGTGGATTTATTTTGAACAAAACATTAGCACACTGGAGTATGAAAACTATGAAATTATGGCATAAAATCAACATCAATAAAAATCTCTCTTATACATGGTTTTTCCTCTCCTGGTATCCGTGCAGCTGGGCAAAAAAAGAGCAGTATAACAGGTATGTTGCTACTCTTCATGGCTGAGACTGGAGAAGGTAAATTTGGAATTGTGAATGTGGAGTTGAAAATGTAAAAGCATTAAAGTGCTTTTATAGTATTGAGGAGATGGGGTGGATCACGAGGAGATTTTTCCTCTTGAGGCAAACCAAGCATTTGCTAGTTGCGATCTTGGGCAACCCACCGTAACTGTTGGTACCACTAGGTCTGTAGTAACCTCGGCCGTAGGGCCAGAGCTGGAGTGAGCTCTAGCTGGGCTAGGAGTCGTGCCCAGTCCTTTCTGCTGTGATTGTTTTTAAAAATTCCTCTGGAGAAGGTGAGAAGAGAGGTATTGACGGCTCTGGAACTCCTTAATTGTGTTAGGCTTGGCATAAGCATCTCACGTTTGGCACCTTGTTCTGCTCGCTGCGCACTAAGCATCCTGCTGGTGCTACATGTTAGAACTGATGGAAAGAAAATAACATTTTGGTTTAAGTGGGATCAGTTCCTGATCCAATCTGCTAATAATCTCCGCATGGGAGAGGCGCAGAGTGATGGAGGGGGAGTGGGACCAGCGCTAACGGTGGCAGTGACACCTTGCTGGCTTCATGTATTTGTGGAACTTGTGACATCAGGTGCTGTGGTCTCTCTCAGAAACTCATTAAGCACCATGCAAGATAAAACACATTCTTTCTTCTAAAATAATCCGTTTTCACTGAAATAATATGTCCTCTGAGAAATAAGTAATTGTTCAGACGTCTGTAAAGTTGTTCCTCTCATTTTGCTGCAGCTGTGGATCCAGAAATGTCGCTGTGACAGGACATGCTTCTGTTGCAGGAAGAAAAGTAACTTTGAATCTGATGACAAAGTGTAATCAGTCAGGATGGCAAAAGCAGGCTTTCCTGGCAAACAGAAGAGGAGAGGGGCCAGGGCAACTGCAGAAACAAGCTGCCTGTCAGCTTGCCAGGTATCCTGTTTAATTGCTGCAGGTCTCTGAGGGTTTGTGGTGGTGGTTTGTACGTATATGTGTGAATTTTGGGGGGAAAATGCTAATTAGCTTGCTATGTTTTAACAGGTGCTAGAGCACACTTTCCATAAATGTCGTTTTTCACTGATATTTTACCCTTCTGGCTTAACTGTCATTATCGGAAGAATAGTTTGTACATCAGCCTATTTTCTGCTAGAATCAGATTAGCTGCCTCTTATGTTCAAGTTGCTTTGTGACAGCAAAGTGATTCTAAATCAGACTCATTCTGTACCATTTCCTTTGTGTTCTGTCACCCTCTATGATAATAACCACCAAAAAACTCGACTCCAAGTTACATCCCTC
>NW_009710864.1:26948-55504 GCF_000703405.1 Apaloderma vittatum | reverse complement strand
CTTTTGCTATTTTTTTTGCTGATGTACCACTCCCTAACTGGGATGCTGTGTATCCTGGAGGCAGGAATGGATTCCCTATGTGGGCAGTCAGATGTAATCTTTTCGTAAAGGACTGACTTTGATAAAACACATTGCTCGTACCTGGATGCAGCTGCTATTCAGTAAACGGGGTTTCATGCATATGTGTTTATAGAGGCATTATGATAAAAGTCCTCCTTCTCTCTCAGTGCCACAGATGGCAAACTCGTGCTGCTTGGGGGCCAAAGAGGAGTTAGGAAGGAGGATGTACGCCACATCGCATCTCTTGCCACATGCACCCAGCCAGATATTCTGCCACGTGAAAATCCAGCGTGTAACTCGTGAAACAAAAATGCACTTTAATGTGAAAGGGCATGAAGTTGTGACAGAATGTTCTTAATTCGCTTTCTTTGCAAGTTGTACTTGGTTTTGAGCATGACTCACTGCAGATGACTGTAATTCCGTTCAACCTGAAGTTACCTAGCTGCCGCTCAGGGTACATTCATCGTTGTGACTCAGTTCGCTCTTAAAATTTCTGATTTTTCTGAGCTTTTTCCCAGTAACGTTTATGCTTCCAGGATGCAAAGGGCAGTGTGTCGATGCACTTGTTCCAGGCCTGCTGTGCTCAGGCGCAGCGCTGCAGAGGTCCCCAGCGTATTGTGAAACGCAGCCGCGTAGGTTTATCGGGAGCAGCTGGTTTTGTTCTGTGGACGGATCCATCTGGGCCAGAGAGGGGAGAGACGGCGAGCGCTGGTGGCCTTTAGAGATTAGCTGGTGACAGTTTTGCTTGGGAAGTGTATCAAGTTTGAGCAGAGCTACTGTAACAGAGAGAGGAGGTGAAAAAGGGAGAGCGGGGAGGAAAAAAACCCCCATGAGCTCTACTGATCTTTCTGTGCCAGAAGAAGCCTTCAGGATTTGGTTATCTGCACGTGGGTCTAATTGCAGCCTTGATTAGAGGAGTGCCTGACGCTTCCTACTTGAGTAAAGATCTGGCTGAGCTGTTAGGGCCGACATTTGGACATAGGAGGCCTGGCTGAGGAGTCAAAGCAGCTGTGTCCTTGTGCAGGCGAGAGGGAGGCTGGCTGGTTTATTGGATTACCCCTTGTCAGATCGTGGCAGTGCATGCCTCGTAAATCCCTCGGGAGGGAGCGTCCACCGAGGGATGGCTTATTTTAGGTAAACTGATTTAGACAGCGGTCCGTTTTCCTTGTTCCTTTTCTGCGGAGCAATGTGGGAACACTTCACGAAAGGGTAACTGAAAAATGTTCACGCCTGGTGTTGTGGTGTTTTTTGGGCAGAAGCTGTGTGGCAGGTAGGAGCTGGGCAGCAGCTTGGCTGGTTTCTGTGCCTTTTCTTTAACTTCAGGAAGCGGTGGGTGAGTGCTCGCTTTTAAATGCTATTCCTACAGTCCTGCTCCTCCCCTTCTTTTTCCTCCCAAGCTTATTTCAGGTAAGGGTTGACAGCATTCGTTTTGGCTTACTGCTTCCTTTTGTATTAAAGGGTAACTGTGAAAAACCATAGTGAAAGAGCAATGAAAGATTTCTGGGTTTAACACTTGGCTGCTGGAACCTTGTATATTTGGAGAAAGGGATATGGGGTTTGTGGGATCTTCAGCACTCTTGTGGTTTATTGTAGAGTTACTACTATGCTTAGCTCTTCTATCAGTCTCTTAGTACATGAAGCAAGTGTTTAGTTTCCAACTGAGCAGAAGGGACTTGAGACTAATGCCTTTTTTCCCCGAGTACAATATTTTGGTTGCTTATTGTTCTGGAAGGGGCAGCCTTGCTCCTATATGTCAGACTGTAGTCCTGCACTGTCTCTTGCTGTGCTTGGAGAACTTCTAGTTACTACATAGGAATGGATTGCTTTTTCTCGGAGAGCAAGGCCTCCTGGATTTGCTGCTGATGTAGGACTGGCTGCTCTGAGTAGCAGGAGAATGATAGGTATGTTTTGGGGACCATAAGTTAGATTTAAGAGGCAAGTTGGCAAATACAATCTCTCCAGAGAAAAACATGCAATGCTTGAAGTGCGTGGTAGGCATAGAACAAGTCTGTGCTGTAAATGAGGAAGAAACTTGCCTGGTACATACGCCCTGTGTGGCTGTGACACTCAACTTGGTGTCCAGAATTTTGCAAGTGACAGCTGGAGTTCTTAACCTTGTCTCTTAACCATAATGGGTGCTTGCTTGAAAATGCTTTAAGTAACATTTTTTGCTCTCTCGGAGCACAGTGGCACAAAAAAGGCTGATTTAGGCTGCGGTGCCACTGAGGAAGATGAGGATGGGATTTTCCTGACTCAGTTCTGCCACAAGCAGAATTTTGCTGCTTGGTTAGTTTGTCATCTTGAGGAGACTGGGAGATGCTGCAGCAACAATTTGTGTCTGTGCTCGGTGAGTGGGGGACGAGAACTTTGTGGAATGAGGGAAGGAGTTAATGGGGGGGGGAGTAATTGATAAACATGGAGAAATTTGAAAGAAATATTTTGAGTGAGTGTTCTGTGTGGGTTAGAGCACTTAAGAGATATGTGCTATATCTGGCTCTCACCTGTTTCCTCAATCAAGGCTTCTGAAGTCCTGCACTTTAGTTGTAAACTTTACTTTTTTTTTTTTTGCCCCTCCTCACTGTAGCTTGTTCTACTCAGTGTAATTGGGAACATTTTACAATGGTAATGAACTTGGCAAGAGAAAAGCCCTTTGCCTGCTGCCAGAGTAAAGCAAATAAACAAATAATGAAAACAAAAGCAGATCCCTCCCTGTCCCCTTGGCGGGTTGCAGGGGCGGCTGGCACCGCTGGCCATGCTGGCGGAAGGGTGGAATGTCCTGCCGTGCATTCCACGCAGATGGCCTGGACCCCAGCCACCCCAGCAGAGCAGAAAACACCCCACGCTCTCAGCCATACCACTTGTGATTTGATTGGAACCGAAGTTGGCTTTTTAAAGTGGTGCAGCATCAATTAAAACTGGTTTTCGGTGCTTCCAAAAATTCCAGAACGCTTTTGGTCTCCTCTCCTTTGCTCAGGAGATGCTGAATTCTTCCATCAGGCGAATATTAGGGTGACCGTCATCTTAAGGATAACATCATTCCTGTTTGGGGCATTTTGCCACCAAGAAAGTCCAAGTATCCCCATGCGGAGAGAGCAGAAGCAGATAAAGCAAAAGCAACTACTCCTTGTAGTATTCTTGTGGAAACTTGCACTCACAAACTGTGAACAGTAGTGTGAATCTTTTAGGTATTATATCTACAGAAGAAATACACTGCTTTTTGTAAGACCAGGTACTCCTCTGAGCTTACCTTGCATTTCACTGTCTGTAGCACAGACTAGAGTAACAGCTTCTGACCGTTAATCCAGCCTGCAGGTACCACAAGAGAGCAACGATGCTCTTGTCCTGTAGCTTACGTGTTGTTGGGTCAGTCACCATTAAGGAAGCAAAACACCATAACCTTAATTGAAGGAGATGACAGTGATGCTTTGTAGTTGTTTAGCAGGCAAAATCTGCCACCATTAAGGAAGGAGAACAGCCTGTCCTTAATAGAAGGGTATGATGATGATGCTTTGTAGCCATTCAGTAGGTAAAATCCATGATTAGTGTCACATATTTTTTTAGAATCTGGAGAAGGAGTAGCTGATGTTCGTGGGAGGAAAAAAATTGGGGAGGAACATGGAAAATTACTTCACCTAATTCTACAAGTGTGGTCTTTACTCTGAAGCACTGGCTGGTAGTTCGATGCTTCCTGGTGTTCGGTGAGAAATTGTTCCTCACAGCTGATGGGAGCGTAAAACCTGGGGCATGGCTTCCACTGTGTGTTTAAGGACTGGGATGACTGGTGCTGTTTTGAGAAAACTAAGTCTGTTTCCAGCAAATCATTTCAGGAATGCTACGCAAATCTATATATTAGAATATCAAGGCATAGATGAGATTGTCTTGCTGGAGGCCAGTGGCAGTTTAAGGCCAAGCTACCTAGACAGCTGCTGAAATCCTGGTGAGAGAGGGATACCCTGGGGAAAGGTGAAATTCCACAATATTCTTTAGCTTGTAAGGTTGTGCTGTGGCCTGATGTGTAGGTTGATGGGGGCTGTGCAGCTGTGAAAGAGCATAACTGTAGGCTAGAGGTATTTTCCTCCACAGATGGTTGCTGCAGGATGGGTGTCTTGTTGCCCTACCTGAGTTTGGTCCAAGTCTGAGTATCACGATGTGGACCTGTTCAAAAATACTGTGTCACACCAGGGTGTGTTTATGTAGAAGTTAGTGCATGGTAGTTACCGCTGCGTTATTTTCATATGGAAAATGAAAATGCAAAAAAGCACCTCCAAAACCAGCAGTAGATTATTGTAAAAGCGACACACCAAATCTTATATTTGTACTTCAGCCTGCAACTCTTAAATTCTTACTGATAACACTTAACAACTTAGTCTTGTGAAGGTTTGTAATACGGCTCAGTTTGCTTTGCTTTTACGTTAATGTGGTTTCATTGTACAAGTTTCATGCTTGACTATGACTGCGCTAGGACACTAATTTACTATGAAATGTTTTTTCTTCAGTTTAACATTGCTTTCAGATAGAAACAAGAGGCCAAATTACTTGCAGCGCCAGATAAATGTGTACTTGGCTGTCTGATGGAAGAGCTATCTTTTTAATTTTTGTTAACTCTGTGCATATTTCATAATGTCTGTTGTTCTAAAATGTCCAAAGGCAATTACCAAAAATAAATCAATGCTGGATAATTATAAAAGAAATGTACTGCCTGGAGCCGCTTATTCTATTACCACCTTCCTGCTAACAACAATTAGAGGAAAAAAATTTACATTAGTCCCTTGAAAAGGGCAGCAGCCCCTGTTTTAACAAGACATTTAGCTTTTTCCACAGTTCTCGGCATCCCTTTTGTCTGCTTGGTCAAGCTCAAGAGAGAAACCTGAAAGCAGGTTTGCCGATTCCCCGTTAGCCAGCGCTCTTCACTGGGATCTGTAATTACAGTGCTCTGAATGCTTTTAACTAATGAATTTCAGGTTCTGTTGAGCCATTCTTGATGATGAGTCAGTTTATTTCTTGCCTGGGATGCTTGGAGGAACGCCTGTGCACCTGCATCACCAAGGCCCTCCAGGAGAAACCTGTCTCTGAGATCTCTCCCGCGGGCAGGACCTGGTGGCTGCGGGTCTGGTAGGTGACAATTTCAGAGCGAGGTGACACCTGCAGAGCCAGATGAAGCTGTTGCTGCCACTGCAACCTTCACCCGGCAGCTGTGGAAGACCAGTGGTGGTGGGACTGTCTGGTTATTCCAAGGGCATCCTCATGAAGTAAAGATTTTTCAGCTTTTTGTGTGACGATTTCGCAAGGGTTAGCTGGTATTTTTTCCAGCACAGGCAAAAACTCTGAGCTTTGCTTTTCAGGGTAAAAAAAATAAAATTGAGAGGCATACTATCCACAAACACAAAGGTAACAATGTGGGTTGCAGCAGTTACTAGAAAAGAAGAGCATGTGTGGGAGGAGGTGTGACACTTCATTCAGTTCAGGTGTGTGTGCACAAGTGTGCACGTGGATTTGAGAGAACGTAGGCTGCTCCAAAACGTCCCGGAGTTTTCGGTGATGCCATGAGTAATGAAGTTTCCCGGTTCATTTCCTTGACAAGCTAGTGGTCTGAGTTCTTGAAATAGCTCATCCATGTGAACAAATGAAAGAGGAAGCATTTCACACCAGTATTTTTAATCAGGGCTTTGTCAGAAGAATGTGTAAAATAAAAAGTAGCAAAGTAACCTCAAACATGAAAAGTTTGGGTTTGGCTTTTTTTAAATCTTAGGTGCAGGTTCCCTCTTTCAACTCTGTTCTTAAATAACTGAAAATAGAAAAAAACAAACCTGCCAGAGAAATAGTTCATATTAAAAAAAATACATAGTCTCCAAAGTAATTTCCAGAGGGAGAGAAGAAGAGAATGTACTGTTATAAATATTTACTAGGATAATTTACCAAGAAATGATGGTGACCATGGAGTAAAATACTCTTTTTAGAAGCAGATCTGCTCTCGTTGTGACTAACTGGATTTCAGATTTTCTTGCTGTGGCTACAGAGCACTAGTTTAGGACTCCAAGAGATCTGAATTATTTATTTTGAATTTGGCCACTGGTATGCTAGGTGACTTCAGACACGTCTCTCCAGTTCCTTTTTATCTTTTGCTTCTCATCTCTGCAATGGTTAACTCCCAGGTAAGTCACTGAGATCTGCTGATAAAATTAATTTAGAAAACTTGGATATGCTTACATCCTTGAGATATTTAGTCTGCATTTTATTAAGCTGGTAACAGGGCTGGAACACTGGTAGGTATGAAAAATATCTAGATAGGCAGAAAATCAGAACAGCTTAGTTTTCAGCTGCTAAAAAGAATCTTTTAAATCACATTAGAATTATGTTTTAGAAGTGAGCATTCTGTGTATGTTTTGTACTGTTCAGTCTAATGGTGGGGCCATTTCTTCTTGGGTAATAGCCTGATTTGCAGAAACAATCTTGTACACGGGAGTAAAGAATCCAAGGACTCTTGGATTCCAGCGAAATGGAAAAATAAACAACAAAGCATCTGAAGAAACAAGCTGAGATTTCTCTGCTGGACAGATGTATTTATGTGGGTTTCTTGAAAGTTATACTTTATAAATGGAAGCTTTTCCCTGAAATGGCAAAAATTGGCTACTTTTTCCATAAGCCACACTGTCAAAGATGCTTATGTTTTGATTGACGGGATGATAAGAAATAACTGTACTGTTTTAGCCCATGAAATAAGAGTTAGTGAGGATGATGTTTTGAAACACAATGATTTCATTTCAGCTTGGCTTGTTTATACATTTAAAAAAATAAACAAGAGTTGGCAATAGAGGCATTGTTGTATTTTGTTTCCAAGTTATCTGTGAAATACTACCGAAACTTTAAGCTACATCTGGCATTACAACGAGCTGAATGAGTTCTGGCAGCGTTTACAGTTGAAAGCTCTAAAGAGTGTTTTGAGGACTTGGCTTTTCAGGGGAGATAAATCTCCTTGCACCACGTTTTCAAGGAAGCCTTGGAAAAGGCAGTAGTGCAGCAGGTTTGTCAGGCGTGTACTTTACCAGCCTGGATGGTGGGTTTTTTTGCCTAGAATATCTCCAGGCCTGAGTCAGAGGAGGGAAATGTGACACTCAGGTGCTTCGGCTTCAGCTTAGATTTCCATCTACGGTGTTGCTCAGGCTTTGAGTTTCTTATTATTGCTTTACTGGTAACGTGATAACGATGAACACATTTTTCACTAATAATTTTCCACAGTGGTCTGGGACATGCTTGTCTCACAAGAGGAGTGTCACAGCAAACACTGTATTTGAGTCACTTGTGGTTAGTTATCTTTGAAAAGCAAAGCACCTTGATTTTCATGAAAAGCCCTTCATCTTTACTATCAACTTCTAAATCTGTTATGTATTTGCCTGTTAGATAATATGTGATTTAAATAGATTGTATATGACTGAGGGTTTTGAAGGGTGATTTCTTTCTGCTCTATCTTCACAAATGTTTTTTGCAGTCCCTGACAAGGTAATTCTTGGAAAGATTCCAGTAACTAAAGAAGGGGTTTTCTTCAGAAAGGCAAGTGATTTTTGGGCTGAAAACTTGAAGAGGACTGTCGCTGTAGGGATGATAAAACGCTTTCGGCAACAGGACCACCACTAATATTAAGGATCTGAAATATTCGGTCTTTCTGCTCGTCAGGAAGAAATCCACCTGATGTATGAGGTGCATCAGTTTAGACTGTGAGATTTCTGTGAGAAAATGGAGACCTCTGTCAAGGGGAAACCCTTCTCTCGCCTTTTACTTTGCTACCGCCCTGCCTTTAAGCTGCTGCCCTAAATTGCCAGCTATGCAGAGCTGAATAGCTTCTTAAGCTTAGCAAGTTATAAATGGTATTCCTCATAACGACCTTGGGAGGTGCATATTGTGTTTCCCAGGCGTGCAGAGGGAAGATGGAGAGTGTCGTGCTTGGGATCTCGACCATTGCGCAGCCTCGAGCAAGTCAAGAAGTTACATGTTTACCCAAAGGATGCTGCTGCTGCTTCTATCGCAAGTTTAATTCTGGAAGCGTAACCAGAATGAGAGGAAGTGGAGAACTTCCTGCATTAGTTTTTGTGGCTGTGTGAAGGGGCTCTCCAAATTGCAGCTGTGTTGCACAACTGATAAAGTTATGTTGGGCTCGGATAAGTCTCTTGAGATGCGGACTAATGTAGCGCTTTGTGCTGCATGTGTCGTGGTTAATTTTTTAATAACCTGGAAGTCAGAACAACAGTAATAACGACTTGAGTGTGTGGCTGGTCTCTGTCTTTTACCCAAAGTCTCTTATTTTCCCATGAAAGGTATTAAGTGCTGCGCTCTGTCCTTAAAATATGATTTACTCCTTTGGGGAAAGACTTCTGCAGTAAACTAAATAGTTAGCATGTGAGTAAAGGGGCTGGGTAAGGTGGGAGGAAGAAAAGGGTAAGGGGAGCCTTACCTCACCACTGTGTTAATCCCCCCTACAGGGCTCTAGGCAAGAAAGGGAGAAGTACCAAATGGGTTCACTTTATTTGAGAAAAGCTCAGGATGTGTGTGGTGTGCCAGAGGGAGGACAGATACTTAAGCTCCTTGCTGCGACTGCTTTGATTTCTAGATTTTGAGTTGTGCTTACTGGTGTGCTGGGTGAGGCTAACCGAGTACCGATTGTGTCCGACTCCTGCACTGGGGATTTATAAACCGAATCGGTGAAATGCTGCAAAATGTATTTTATTGTCTTTGGGTGATGACAAAGTGTTAGTCATGTTTATCTGTTCAATATTTTGTTTTACAATATCTTCATAGTGAATGTTTAATGAGTGTGTTGCTGTTTGCTCAACTGACAGTGTTAGCTGCTTCTTCAGTTTGTAAGTTCGCCTGTGTGGCTTTTTTATTAAGGTCTGGGACTTCGATGAACTCCATTGTAGGATTGGAGGCCGGTATGTGAGAAAGGTAGATTTTGAGGCCAGTGTTTATTTAAGGTGTAAAGAGGAATGGAGACTATTTTTCTTCTGTCTTTGACCTCTGTGCTTTTGTGGGGGATGTGGGTTTGTGCATAGCAGGGGAAGTTCTTTAGAAAGTGCAGATTTTGGAAAGTGCTTTTTTTATATCCGTGGATGAGAAGTACCTTGCTGGTCAGTGAGAGAGCTATTCAGAAACAGTAAAGCATGCTGAATTGAATTAGCTCAGCCTTGCTGCCTGACACTGAAATTTTCTTTTTATTGTTATTTTTTTCTTCGCTGAGTGGTCATAACGATCACTCAAAGAATTTACAGAGTCAAATATACTGTAGTCATGTTAAGGGTGGGGAAAAAAAACCCCCTCAACATAGATGAAAATGACGTATTGCTTTTGGGTATCTTTTTATCGGAGAAAAGAATATCTTCTGAAAATCAGCTTGATTTTCCTGTCATTGTATTCTGCTGCAGGTGTGGATATCCTGTATTAAACAAGGCAAACCAGAACAGTACTGGTTCCCAGCCACCCAAAGGGGGAGTGTTAGCCTCCGATAACTGCAGTGTGTTTAATGTCACATATTCAAAGATAATTGAGTCCTCTACTCTCGGTGCAGAAGATGGATGAGGTCATTCTCTGTTAAGGATATAATGCTGACGTTGCCAATTAGCTCGGCGCAGAAGATTTTAGGATGAGATACGGAGCTTGTGTTTTAGGTTACTGTAAAAAAAAAAAAAAAACAACACCAAAACCAGAAAACTCTTTAAAGGCAGAGATGGCAGTTGTGCTATAAAAGCTGGTCCGTTATGTAACATTAGGATGAAGAGCAGCAGGGAGAAGCTGAATTTCCAGAGTCCAGCTGCAATGCTCTAAGTAATGTGAGAAATAATTACTATAAATGTGCATTCAGAAGGGTGCTTCCATTTTCCAAGTGCATAAAAAGGCTGGACGTTAAGTTTTTCATATTCATTGCAGGCCACAAATGTTTACCTTTTTACCATCTACTGATGTCTTTTTCAACAGTTTTACCCAAGAACCAAACCATCCATTTCCTTTTATTTAAGAGGCTCATTTAAGAGATGACACTTGCTCACAGGCTGTATCAAGTGGGAAAACTAAGTTTGCTGTCAGTTCATTTCTGGGTGGCTTTAAGGTTTTAGTGATTTTTAATCTATGCAGGTGTGAAAGTTGAAAACCTGGGCCAGTCTGCCTGTTCAACTGCATATTCTACAATTCTCCTCTAGCACTGGGTGAGGACAACGTTGCTGGACTATGTCAGTCTGCTCAGGCTTCCTAAGAAACATCTCACGGGCTGGACAGAGTCAGCATGCTAATTAAAGAGAAAAATGTTTTCTTTCCATACATATATATGTCAGTAGTAACTTCAGAAATACTTTCTGTTACTTTTATTGTAATTGCTATTTGTTGTGTTAATATTACTTTCCAAGGAAGTGGCTGAAACTACCATTTAATATTTTCTTCACATGGTTTTCTTCAGGAAGCTTGTTCACATTGGCTGTTTTAAATTGTAGTGGTCACAGTATTACAAACAAAGGTTTTGGGTTTTTTTAACTGCTTAATCTCCTTTGCTGACACGGTGTTTGGTTCGTGTCTTCCTCCTCCTTTTTATAGCTGACAGCTGCAGACACCATAAGCATGGCTGCATTTTGCATGAAATCTCAGGCAAGGAGTATCAGTCAGGATAGCAGCCACAGAATTAGGGAGTTACTAAATATATGAAAGTGGTGTAACACGTAGAAAGACTCGTTGGCGAGGCTCATGTAATCTGTCATTGCGGTCCACGCTTCTAACCTGACTTCTTTTTAAACTTGGAGAAGGGGCCGACATGGATTAAAGGTCACGGTATGTGTTTTGCTGTCAGAGCGCATCATTACGGCAAACTGATGCGTTTTGTTCCGTGCCCTCGGTCTCTGTGGCTTGTAATTTCTATGAAAGGTGGAGATGAATAAGCTCGTTTCTGTTTATTGTTGTAAAGTGAAACGGGCGTGAATTTCTTGTGGTTCTGAGCTTTCTGCCCAGTTCTTGTACTCTGGGTGACTTAACTGCCACAACACTCTTCTGGTAGTTGTGCCATTTGCGTTCTCTGTGTAGCCTGGCAGCCTGAGTCCAGTCTTATTTTTATGAAATTTTGCTAGTTTAACTATTCATGATGGAGAGGATGTGCTGAAAAGTGGATTTAGAATATGCTTCTGTTGACAGACAGGGCTCTCCTGTGATTCCTTGGAGGGATGTTTGGGGTTTAATGAATTTTTATTCTGTAGCATGATAAACTTAATTGAAGTTGCGGATTAAAAAAATGACATGTCAGTTCCTGCTAACCCTTTCATGCGATGAATGCTTTTCCTAGGCTTGCAGACTACGTGGTTCGGCAGGCGTGATATCTCCCAGCCAAAGAAACTAAGCATATGGCAGCTGAAGTAAAGAGTGATAAAGCATGGTGAGGCTGCCAAACAGAAAGATACTGCTGTAGTGACAAAGCATGTGGCAGCACTAGGAGAGATAATCTAGCCCACAATGCTTCTGATTTCTGAGGAAGAAATGGCTAGAAATTGCAGCAGTTTGGCAGAACTGCAGAAATGATGCCCTTCTGTCTCGACAAGACAAATGGACTAGGTGAGGTGTGGTGGTGTTGCTTCTGCTGTTGCAGGAACCATCTGGCTGCATCTGTTCTTTAAAAGTGCTCTACATCACCTTCCCTCAAAAATAATAAAAAAACAAGACAGAAAGTGCTTCTCTTCTCAGCCTCAGCGTGTTCTTCAATTCCATGGTGATGAGGTGCGCCTTTCCCTAAACGAAATGTGGTCGATCTCTCCTGGAATGCAGCGATTAGTGCTGCAAGTACCCTGATCCAAACCAGCACATCTGAGAGCTGCACACAAGCATAGCTGAAGCAAGGTAGGGGGCAAAAGGAGATTATTCAGTAAAAAAATGGGAGTTCAAGATGGGTAGCTTTGCCGGCAGGTTCATAGGGAGGTCAGAGAACAGTGGCTTTGAAACTTTCATGTATTAGATGTCGTTTTTAGACGGAAGCTTTGATTTCATGAAGAGGAATTACCAAAGCGTAATTTAAACAAGGGATTTTCACATGCCAGTGGTGACAGATACTTTTGCTTTGGTGTGCCCGTTTTTTTTGTTTTGTTTTTGTGTGGGATTTTTTTTGTGTTTTTTTTTTTTTTTTAATATCATCATTGTTGTTAATATACAAAATAGGCTTTTAGCCTCTACTCTCTACACTGTGTTTTTCTTATCAGTGATTTTGGTCCTGCTCCACAAACTATAAAAATTAAGATAGACTTCTACATTTTTTTCACTGAATCTGTGCTCTTTTTTGGGGTAACAGGCACCATTGGTGAAAATTATAGAGGACTTCATAGAGGCAGTGAACATTTTTCCTGCTGTAAAGGCAGCTCTTTTCTTTATTAAAATGGGCTACCAGGATCTGCCTTGAACAACCTAGGATGGGTTCATTTATTTTCTTTAAAAGATAAAGTCTCCCCTCCCCGCAGAAGCATTTCGTGAAGTGAAAGGTCATTCAGAGTTGGAGCTGGTAGGGCTTAGAGAACAGGAAGAATAAAATACTCAGTGTTACTTAAAAAAAGTGCTTCTTCTAACACGTGGAGTTTAACGTGCACTCTAAGAAACAGATCTGAAGGGAACCACACAGCAACAGGGCAGGCCCCCTTCTTGCCAGCTGAGTAATCAGGCTCTATTTTTTCCCCGATACGATCATCCCTGAAAAGCGAAACCGAGACTGGACTCTGGGTTACCGCGCACGACACCACGGTCACCGCTTTTTTAGGGCAGGGGCCCTGCAGCTGGCTGATGCCAGTTCAGAATTTGTGCTCCTTACCCTCCCAAGCCCAATTATATTTAGTGTTCAGCCAATCATATTTATTTTGCGAATATTACCGTGCTTTCAAATTTTGTACAACATTTCAGTCCTTCAGTTATTAGGAGTTTCAGATAGTTACGAATGTCTAAATCTTCAAGTGGGGCAACTGATGGAAAACAGAAACGTTGCAAGGTTTATATTGGCGAAAGTAATGTGATCACTGTGAGTAATCATTTACTCATTATGGTATATTTATTAATTCAAAGTATTGAATCAATATGTACGATGTATGACTGGTGCAGATGACAGGAAAATTTTAAATTTGCTTTTTCTGGGGTTAGTTTTGAACGCTTTCTGTTCCATTTTTTTTGTTTGTTTGTTGCTCAGCTCTTACATTGCTAAAAACATGAGCTGTGTCTGCAGGTCTTTGGGGTCTGGAATCTGTGCGTGGGGTTATAGTATGTCAGTTTAAGAACAGAACGGTGTAAAACTTGCTCTGCTTTTGCTGTGCAGGCTCCTCTTTCAGTAGAGGGCAGCATGGGCTCAGTTTCTTTTACAGTCCCTGTTCTCAGTGCAAGCTTTAGGAGTGACAGGGTGACTATATGCTGAGGTTGGCTGCCCCTGGACCAGAGAAATCCTTCTGTTTTCCTGCTTATGAACACAGTGAAGTCGAGCGCACAGGAGCCGGCGAATGTGGTGATGGGGAGCCCCGCGCTGGGCTGCTGCGTGTGTCGCCCGCCGACAGCCACAAAATAAACCCAGCTTTCCATTTTATTAGCAATCCCCCACTGCTTGGTTTCCTGCTGGGGTAGAATGGATCTAAGAGGCTGTCTTACCATGTGGCTGACGACGAGGTAGAAATGTCGCACACGTTATTAGTTGCAAGTTCTGTTTAAAGTCCTTTTGGCTCCCGGAGCCTGTTTGTGTGTTAGAAGCATCTTCCACACGGTGGAGCTTTAAAGCTCAGCAACTGGGATTTTTTCCCTCCTGACTAATAAGCAGAAAGATGAATGGAGTTTGTGAAATCTCTTTAAACAGGTATAAAAGCACCATTTTGATGCTTTCCAAAAAAGAAAAAGTGGGTGGGTTTTAGAAAAGAACAACAGAGTCAAAAGATATTTTGGACTCTTTAATATGTCTGAGTCACTGGAATTAATCTTGTAAAAGAGAAAAGGAAGGATTGGAAAAAATAGTTCTCATTACTTATTTATTCTTTTGAAATTACTGTTTCTTTGCTTCCAAACTGACTTGGAAGATAGGCAGAACTAGATAGAGAAAAGCATTATCAAAGTGCTTGCTAAGCCCTCATATATGGGGAGGAGTTGGTGTTTTTTTAAATTTTTTTTTTAAACAGTCCTACCCTAAAAGAAGAGGAGGAAACTTTAGATAACAGCTTTTCTGATAAATAAAAGAAAGGCAGAAAACGTGTTCCTTTCTTTTGCACAGCTGTCCTTTCAAGAATGAGCTATGTGTATGCCCTTTCTCTAGAGGAGAACCTTTTTCTGGTTTTCACTCTGCCTGCCAGAAGTTGCATCTTGCTGAATTCTGGAAAAATGCTACCGGTATTTCAGGCCGCGTTTCAGTAATCAGTCAGCTTGGGCTTCCCACGTTTCTCTGAGTAGCTGAACTGCGCTTTACTCTATTGCCATCTTGTCGGAAATCCCCTGCTGTTAATTTTGTTGGAATGGAATTCATCATCTGCTCACTGTGCTGCTGCTGGTAAGACACTTCTATACATTAACTAGCACGGACGTGTGTGGACATGAGCTGGTGCTATTCAGGCAGAAACTGAGGGAGAGGAGGGCTGGAAGGAGGGATAGCAGCAGGGAGGGAGGAACCCGAATCTTGAGTGTCTTTCCTATCCAGCTTTTCTGCCTCAAACTAGCCTTTTCTGATGATAACAAATGTTAGTAAAGTATGTTTGCCACGTTTCTTTGTGTGAAACCAAACATGAGGATAAAAGCTGTTTACTGAGCACTTTCCCTCTCACCTTTCTTCGTTAAGCTCCTGTGTTACTCTTGGTGTGTTTGGACCAAGAGGCTTCATTAGTACGTGTTGCAGGATCTATGTTGTCATTTTGTGCTTGGCTTGAGTTGCAGTTGAAGGTTGTGAAACGCTTCCTCAAAGGAAATGGTTTGTGGTGTTTCTTCCATGCTTTGCTAGGCGGTGTGCTAGTATGCAAGAGATAAGAAATGGGTTATGACTTTTTGTTCTGTGATTCAGGAGTCTCTCTAGATTAACAGGTAGAAGCCTTAAGAGTGTGGAACCAGAAACTGCACGTCAGAAATCCACTTTGTCCATTTCTAATGCTGCTACTCCACCTATCTGATGGTCCTCTCCAGTTTTAGGCACAGAAAATAATATATGACAAGTGCAATACAAAGCAGGGTTTGGGTTTTTTTTTTATGCCTAATTACAGTAACAGCCTCTATGGACAGATCAACTACCACCAGCTTCTGGGCTTCAGGTAGGCCAGTGGCTGAACTGGATCTGATGCAGATCCAAGTTACAAACTCTTCTTTAAACTTGTTTCCCTCAGATGCTACCACAGGCTTGACATGTTAAGAACTGCCTTAAATGTATTTTTTTCAGGTATTCTTGTCATGTAATATATTAAAATATCAGTTCCTTACTAGCTGGGTAGTTGTATCAGTTGGCATGGGTGATGTGGTAGGTCATTTGGATAGTTTGGTGAAGAGTCCTTCCCTGTAATATAATGTTAGGTTAGATTTCTGAACCACAGCCTCAGGATAGGTATTTGACTTCCAAAAAAAAAAAAAAAAAAAGAGTAATATGAGCAGGATGTTGGGAGTAAGCTTGAAATCATAGTTTTTCTTTTTTTCCCCTGGTTCCTATGGGACATGTGGTTGTGTATGGGCAAGAATTCTTGCCCTTCCCTCCCACTGCCAATGTGGATGTCCAGTTTCCAAGCATTCAAGTACTCCACCCCTTCTGCTTCCTACCACTAGCGGAAAATACCTTGCTTTTCTGAAAGCAATAGAGTATCAATTACTTCTTTAAAGATATTTTAGATGCAAGCTCTTGCATAATCCTTAAGTTTTGTAACAGTGAGTGATTCTATAACAGTCAGTTATAAAGTTGGATAAAGAACTGCTCATTTCCCATACAGCTTTACAGAAGCAGCGATTTTGACAGGGAGTTTGAGGGTGAGTGGAGATACTAAAGCTCAGGATACTGAGGATATGTTTACCAGGGGTAAATATTGATTGATTGATATATATTGCAGGGGCCAATGCCCTGAGCAGACGGTTGGGTACCACTCCTCTGTTGGTAACAGAACACGGTTGCCTCGGAGCAAAGATTTTCCTAGTACTTGTTAGCAAAAGATTGTAGTTGCTTTATTTAGACAAACTTTGGTATGAAGGTATCAAAATAGCAACTTAAACCAGATGCTTCCAGGGAGTACACTTGGAAAGGGGTGAAGTGGAGTCTAACCATCCTTAGAGAATGGAATACACAGTTGGCGACTATTTAGCTGGATTCCCTCGTTACTGAACATAATGAGGTGGTTTACTCTGTCTCCTTCTGTTGCATTGACTCTAGAGCTGATGGACTTTAATATTCTCTGATTTTAGCACCTGGCTCACTCCTCCTATGTTGTATTAGTTAGCTCCTCTTAGCTAAGGCTTGTAGGTGGTCTGTAACTGATTTCAGTTTTAAATAACATAATGTCTGGGTTAGATTTTCAATTCATGGGGTTAGGTGATGTTATAGGACCAGCCAGCCATTGGTCGTGGATGTAGAAATTGGACTTAAATAATTTCGGATGAAGCTACACCTTTTTTAGTTTGTTGAGAAGCTAAAGAAGGGAGGAGATAAAACAGGAACTTAAAACCAGTTCATCAGCTACAGCTATTACTGTAAATCACACAGGGGATATTTCATAAGAGCAGATAAATCTCAATTAGACAATCCTAAATGTTTGTGGGAGGAGCTATGGACATCATCGTGCAGTTACTGTATTACACTAATGAACAAATAGATCACACCCTTTAAATGGAGTTATCCGGAAAGGGTTTGAACTGTTTGAAATTAGTTATGAATGCTTTATGTATCTCTTGGAAAAAAAGATTGGTTTCTGACAATGTACAAATGCGAAGGAAAATAAAAAATAGCGTACATGCTAAAAATCTGACCAGGGTAGCTAATGCTGTATTAGGTAGGAGGGCTGTGTTATAGCATTTGGTTTCCAAACTGTCCCGTAAAGAAGTAGTGCATTTTCTTCAACATAACAAGATTTTTTTTTGGTCAAGATGAAACTCATGAGCACTATTATGACAAATGTAAATGATAAGAGACCAAAGGAGATGGTCGACTAACTTTTTAAAATCAATAGTAAACCTAAAGAATAAGAATTTGACTGAAAAAAACATCTCTAGATTGTGTTCCTTTTCCACCGAGGAAGTTGCATTCTTTTTTATTAACCACCAAAGGACAAAGCTGTGTTTTGCCTAATTTTTCCCATCACTTCACTGTTCTGATTATTTTTGTTGAGGTGCTGGATTTTTAAGGTCCTGCCTGTAATTGGGAAATTATTGTGCTGCTGTAACTTCTCCTTTCCCACCCCAGTTGGGTTTTAGTGAAGTTCTGCAATTTATTCTTTCTCATAGTTCATTTCCTAAATTAATCTTTCTACCCAAGAGCTACATTATTGTCTTCCTGATGTCTCTAGTCTTTAAATGGGGAACTGGCTTTGTTTATTGCATTTGGTTTTAGAATAGTTTATGCCTAAATATATTCTACTCTGAGGCATTCAGCTTTATTTTAGAGTTAAGCCCTCTTGGAAGCGTTGTTTTATTTTTTTATATATATATATATAAAAATATGTTTATTAATCAAGCAACATCATAGCCTTTGATATGAATAGAGTTAAAGGAGTCCTGAAGAGATCTCACTAAAATTTGCAAAACTGTTGTTCAGTGAAGCCTGAGTTGGAAATGCATTTAATTATTTTGGCGTTTGATTTTCTCAAACGAGAGACATCAGTCATTCTCTGAAGCTCAGACGTGAATGTGTAGCGTTGGTGATTCTACGAGGGTCTGGTTCGGCTGTGCCTGTGCCGAGGGAAGAAGGACGAGTTACTACAGAGAGTCAAGACTTTGAAACCAATTCCTCGAGGGGTGATGGATGGTCCTTACTGAATTTAAGTACATAAACTACTGTGTTTCTGACGCGTTTTAGAAAATCTCTTGCAGGTCAGAGGGCTCAACAGGACTGACACCTGTCCCCCACCTTTTTTTCTTGTGCAGCTGGCTGTCAGAATAGCGTCTACTTTCTATGTAGTAAAAATTGAGGCTCTGCTTATCCTTTACAGCATTGTTTTTCTTGCCCTTTTATTGGCTTTCTGCAGCTTTGGAGGGAGTAGATTGTATAAAGCATGCCCCTGGAAAGCAGAGGCCGGTAAAAGGTTTAAGACAAATTTGTTTGAAGACAAAGAGGGCATTGAGGAAAACTGTGGAGAGGGATTGAAGGGCTTTTGCAGCGCAACAGAGCCTTGTCTGTGCAAGACTCAGCCTGCCGCCGAGTTCCAGCAGGCTGCTGAGAAGCAGGCCAAGAAAAGACTCTCCAAGACCCCGTTCCCTTCAGCTGAGGTCTGCCATCTGGACAGAGGATGGCTAGAGGGTTCCTGGAACATATAGAAAGGAATCTTGGAGGGCTCAAAATAAATGCCAGTGGAGACAGGAAGCGTCTGAGACTAGAAGGGTTGGAGGAGGGGAGCTGCCCAGCATCGCTGCTCTGTAGGTCACAGCACTGGACGAGGGGCAGATAAGGAGAGTCTCTGTGCTGCGCTTGGAGACACGCAGCCTCTCCTCCCAGGCCCAAGCCCCTCTCCATTTACTGCTTTATATATGAGAGGGCATTTAGTTGTTTGTTACAGGGCGGGCATCTGAATGATTTGGGTCTTTTTCCCTTGGAGGAAGGGGTGCTTCAGTTTGTAGCTCTTGGCGTAGTAGGGATTTTGCAATAGAAAAAGTTTGTAAAAGGTTAGAATGGTGCCAGCTGGTCTTAAATTTTATCTGGTCTTAAATTTTATCTTGATGCTGCTGTGTTTGTTACTTCGGCTTGGGTCTGCTGCAGGCAGGTCAGATGTTATGAGTGAACTGTGCTGCTCCGAATGATTTTTCTCCTGTGGCAAGGCAAATGTGCTTTAATAAGTGCCATAATACTGTGGAGAACAACTTTTGTCCTCTCTGGGTTGCAAGGGTGGCGCAGTCTTTGTACTCTCCTCAGAATGGAAGTGTCAGCTCATCGCATCACCCAACTCCTCTGCCTGTGAGAGCCTCTTTGCCTCCAAAGAACCCTTACAGTGAAAATCCTTTGCATCACCTGTTGTGTGTTTTCAAGGATAACCAGTCCGATAATGATGAATGGTTTTGCTTTGTGTGCTGTCTTCTAAGTATTAAGGTGGAACAAGGTAAGTTCCCATTTCTCGAGATATCTCAAAGAGTGTGGTCCCGAAGCAGCTCCTTCCTGTTAGTGAGCTTTTCAGTGCTCACAATAAACGACTCTTCATGAGAATTTAGGGCCATTATCATTTAAAGAATGCTCCTAGAAGGCCAAGATATTGATTCTAGAGAAAGTTAGACTCTAGGCATAACTGAGCTATTTTCCTTTGGAAAAATGAAACCGAGAGTATCCTCAAATGTTCCCTGTGAAGGGGTGGGACCTGTCTTATTGCTGACTTTGGAAGTGGGGCGTGCATTAAGAGGCATCGCTCACTGGTCGCTTAGAACTGAGTGGCAGCAGAAAGTCTTTTGGATGAGAGAGCAGACTGCCAGAGCGGTTGTTTTATCTGGTACCTGCACCGGTGGCCTTCTGGGCGAGATCGCTGTGGATTACTTATGGTTTGATTGAAACTTAATGGGAAAATGAGGGCATGATACCCAACAGTAGAAGGTTTGGAATGAGGATTGTGTTAGTAAAGTAACAATTTTCAGGTTCCTCGTGGTGCCTGTTAGGTAAATCAGCCTGTTAGTGTAAGGTTTTAATACAGTTTCCTGGTAGGATTATAAAGCTGAGAGACCGTGTATCTAACAAACAGAAATATTAGTCTGGAAATCCTAATTTACATGTTGATTGGTAACTCCAAATTTGAAAATCATGTGAATATTATAAACTTCTTGCAATGAAAAAGTAGATCCTTCAACAGCAACAACTCTCCTGCTGGAAAGTTCGTCTTGTTTTTGTTTCCCTCTGAGTCACTATATATCATCACTTATAGTAAGGACTGTAATTATTTCAGAGGCTTTCCACACAGCTACCTTTTGAATTTGTAATTAGGGGAAGTGCAGGTTGTCAGTGCTCAGGGGAAATTGTTTTCCAGCCGCAGTATGGATTTTAAACTCCGTAGCATGTGGTGCAACTGCATACTGTTGCAAAGGGAAATATCAATTTACAGGTTTAAATGTGTCTTGCTCTTGAGGAAGAAATATATAGCAATATGTATGCCAGTTCATTGCCTTACATGTGTTTGTTTTTGTAAAAACCAAAAACCAAAAACGTTAAATTCTTAACTGTTTAGTGGCAAGCTGGATTCTTTGATAGCTTTAGGAGGAGTGTGACGTGGGTTTTTTATTCTGCAAGCTTTTTCCTGAATGCCCTTAGTCCTTTCACAGAGCAGTAGCTTGCCAGAAAAAGAATTTCAATAGTTTGTCAGTGTTTAAATGAGTCATCACTGATCTTCACTGAAGGAAAGTCATCTTGACTTTCTTGATTTCTTGAAAGAAGTGGGTTTTACTATTATGTGTGTGTCTTGTAAATGCCAGGATTTTGGGTTACTGTTTCTTCTGCAGCAGCCACTTGAGAAATTTTGTAACCTTTCTTGGCTTGTGGTTTGTGAAATTTGAGCACAGTGGCACTTGATACCTGGAAATCTTGCCTTCTTGGGAAGCTTGTTGAGCCCATGGCAGTTTTCCACTTTTGTCATGGGAAAAAAAAAAAGGAAAAGATTCATTTAAACCCAATTGCATAGACTTTCCCTATAGCACATTATAGCTTTATCCCTGACCGATAGTATGAGCTATCTGTCTCTGCAGTAGCAGGGTTGCTGGTCAGTGATTACACATAAAGGAAGCAATTGTTTGGGGTTTTTTTGTGACTGCACCCAGATATGGAGAGAAAGAAAAGATGACCTTGAAAGTAAACTTGATCCTAATGAGGGAGGAAAAACCTTGTAGTAGATGGGCTTGGAATTATCTTGGTCCATAAATTAACCAGAAATGGTGACCTGTATTAACAAATGTTTGAGCATTGCAGTGCCCTAAATCTGGTCGTGAGTGTAAAATATCGATCAGTCTTAAGGAGATGGGAGAAACTGGAAGAGGCAGAGACATTAAAGGAGTGAGGCAAGGACTCTGGCTCCAGATTTATAGTGTTTTGTAGGTGCTTGTGTACCTGTTTATTTGGCACTTGCAACCTCACATGTTGGCATGTCCCTTGATTAACCACATTCTTTGGTATATATGATTATGTAAGGGCAGTGTATGAGGAAAATGAAAAGCTGTAAGAAAAATGCTGACAACCTGCAAAAAAACTTTATAAGAACTGTTATGTCTGGTGTAGGACCAAAGCTGGCTTGTGCCCTGGTAACAGTTCACAGAAAACGGAAGAGCCTTGGTTTTTCACCACTTAGGAGGAATTAAGCTTTTTGTCACCTAAGCTTCAAATGGGTGTGTTGTTAAAGGTTAACATCAAAAGTAGCAAAGATTTGTTTTGTTTCTAAACCAAGCAGATAATCTGTTATTGTACTAGGATGTGATACGTATCGGCAGAGTCTAATTTGTGATTGAAGTGGTTTTGTCAGAAGGAAAAAATAGAGCAGGACTGATTTTGCCGAATGATGATGTAGCACAAGTTTTAAGATAAGAAATGGGATTTCAGCTGTCGGTGTGCAGCCTGAGTTGTAAATACTGTGGGGGGCTGAAGGACGATGCTCTCCATGTGGCTGTTTACAGCTGTTCTGGGAATGCAGCAGTCCCCTGGGGGATCGAATTTGATCGGAAATGGAGAGCTCTGCTGAGCTTTGTAAAGATTTTTCTTAAGAAATGTGGAGTAGCTGGGGAAAAAGAGGTGAGGGCTGCAGGTTGGAGCGAAAGGCAGGTGGAAGCTGATGGAGCTTTGAAGGTTAAGTGTGCTTTGTATGACATCTTCATGGGCCCTTTCAGTTGTCAGATGGGCATGTGAAAAACTGAAGAATCTTGTGTTGGTACAGAAGCTTGAAGGATAAATGGGAAAGAGAGTATGATCTGAAGGTTAAATACAACCATGGACTGAGCATGGGTGCAAATTACAGATAAGGAGAAAGCTGAATAGGTAGAGGAAGAAATGCCAGCTCTGCTGGAGGCAGAAATGTTCCCAGTTATTAGAGGTTTCCTCCTTTTGTCTCCTGGAGCTGAGCCCAGCAGCCCTCTTTCCCCGGCGTGCTTGTCTAGGCTAGCAGAGCAAGCACCGTTGGGAAGGTGCTCACGCATCGTTCTGACGCCGAGCGCCCTGCCTGCTTGGGTGCAAAGGGCTGCCGCAGGTCCAGAGTCACGTTTTTTATGTGTTTCTGTCACTGAAACCGTTCTGCTGCCCTTATGGCAACGTTTTCAGGATTGGAACATCATAGAGGCTTGCAATGGTGCGGGTTGGAAGGGACCTTGAAGGTGCTATAGAAATTAATTTTTCAACGTGTTTAATAGGAAACGTCGTAGAAAATCTCTTCATTTTAGGAGGGAAGAGACCAATATGATAATTAGCACTGGAGAAAAGGGTTTCCAATCTCCACGTGCAACAAGGCTGCTTTAAGGCCTGCAGTCCTTAACTGTTGCATTTGGAAACTTGACTTGCTTGCCATTGCACGCCTTAGATCACCTGAACGCTTTCAGATATGTACCATGAGCTGAAATCCAGGGAAATCCAACTCTTCTTTATTCACTGGTGATATCCTTTACATGCTGCTCTGACTATACGCTTCTTGAAGTTTTGCTTTCTGAACTAGAAACAGTTTTAGCACAACCTGTACTGTGCCTTTTTAGTATTTTTTTGATTTTGCTTCTTGACAGCTATAGATGCTGACCGTTCTTTCTGCCTTTTAAATTCTGTGACTGCAAAGATAGAGCCAGACATTTTTTGCTAATTGGTCCTTGACTCATAGTGTAAGAGGACGTTAACATTTCTTGCTAGATAAGCTTACTCTATCTCCTTAAACATCTGACAGGAGATGGTGTCAGCTGGACAAGGGCGTAGTGTGAAAACGGCCCATTATGAGCTACTTGAGCTACAGAGACTTTAAATTCTTACTAGGCAACACATTGTGCTATTTGACCCTAAGCAATTTAATCCATTTTTGTCCCCTTTCACTGTCTGAAACTGGAGAATGCTCCACATTGTGGAGACGTAAATTCTTTGGCTAATTATGTGATAATTGACCTTTGAAAACTATATTCTAATTAGCATGGGTTTTGCCTGTGTCCTGTTTGCAGCACTGTAGGCAAGACTGCTTTGGTTACTGTGCCTTCGTAACTTTAAGCAAAGTTACATGAACCTGGATTAAAAATCCAAGCAAAATAAATAAGTAAATAACAATAACAAGGCATGAGAGAAATAGTAGATATTTCAGAAGAGCATGTCCTTCTCAATTTGCTGCGTAGGCTTCCTTTTGCCCATCCATCGGGCATCTAATATTGTGTTTAGAGTTGGTTTAATGGTTGGCTCTTGAATCAATTCTTTTCAATCATGGATGCAAACAAACAGCTCTGTGGTTGTGTCGCTAAACAGTATGCTCTATAAATCCACAAATTAGGTTAAATCCCCAGTGTGTAAATTCAAATTCTATTCCTTTTATGTCCTGGAAGAAGTAAAGACAGAATCCCTAAAGAGGAGAAACTTACCACAAATGCAATCTTAAGCAAGCTGGGTATGTTGGTAGGAGAGACTTGTGGGGAAAGAACGGGCTATGAGATGTGTACCCTTCCATAAGCTTGAAGAAAGAAAAAAGTATTTGACCATCATATGTATATGTGAGGGTGTATGTGGGGCGCTAAAGTCTTCCAGGAACACTCGAGCACCTTTCAAATGAAAAGATGCTACCACCTGAGAAACATATTGGTTCTGAGGCAACTCCCTCCTGTCGTACGAAGTTTTGCGACTTCATTAATTTGGCAGTCAATTCTTTAAACGGAAACTGAGTTGCATTTGGTTATTCAGAGGTTTCAGCCGCAGAAATGGTGTTCTCCTCTAACCTGGCTCTAGCAGATTCATCATTCCTGGCTGTAAAGAGGTTAAGTGTCAGGGAGTCTAGCATTTATAGCTGCCAGCTACCTGTATCGATACTCCAGTCTTCTGGCCTTACTAGAGCTTTACTTCACGCTTGCCGCTGTGCCGTAGCAAATCCAACAAAAATGCGCAGTACAGAGGCTTGGTACCTGGGGTGTCTTGTCCTCAGTAACGCAGAAGGACAGAAACAGCGCTGAGATTTTGATTCTGTTCCCAAACCGCTTCCTTTTATCTGCTCTACTCCATAGCCATTTCCTCCTGGTTTTTTTCCACTCTAATGACTGTAATAATCGCCAACATGACCCAGGTTGCAGGGACTGGAGGAAGGTGTTTTTTTCCAAAGTGCTGTAAGAATTTCCAAAAGGGCTCCGGGAGTGTCAGTTAATGTTCTGATGTCCTCAGATACGAGGTCCGGACTCTGACTTGGGTGAAGTGTTCTTGCCCTTCTTTGAAGGATAGATGACCAGGATTAGAGCTGCAATTGATCTGCAGGCTTTTTTCTTTTCTTGTTGAACGTTTAGGGCTTCACAAAAATGCAAATAGCAGCAGCTGAGGTCTAATTTGGCAAGGGCTTTGTTAGGATCACCTAAAAAGCCACTGTTCAAATGATTTATGTTGCTGCCTTTGCCAATGACGTGCACAGTATTTTTCATTTTGCGCTTAGTTTCAGAGAAGCTGTTTCATTACCTGCTTTAATTTGGAAGTATAGAATAGGCTGCAAAGCTAATATTGTATTTATTTGTTTTGAGATAGTAAATGAATTGTCTCTGAAGGAATATCGCATGGAGCGTGTCTGAGAAGTGACTCTGCAAATGCAGGATGATAAGTTTTCTATTCAGAACTTACTCTGAAACATTAAATTCTCCACTTTTCTCCTCATACCAGGAGGAGATAGCTTAGCTTAAAGCTTCTGATTTATAGTTGTCTTCCTCTATATGCTTGGCTTTACAGGTTTTTCTTGCTGATTTTTTGGTGTCCCGTCACCTTGCTCCTACTCACAAGCCTCATTTCCCCCACATAATTCCTTTGGTCAAAGCCAACTATATTCCAGGGATGCAGAAGTGTTTCGTTGTTCAGATTTGTGCTGGATACTGAATTGTAGAGAATTGATCAGTGTTTCCCTTCCCCAGGAAGCATTTTTGCACAGATGTTTCCCACTCGCCTGAATTAGGAACTACCAAAGAACAGCCTGATTTGTTGTGTTTTGCAGGCGTAAATGTTAATGGAATTAATGGCTTTATTAAATGTGTAATATTTGGCAAAAAGAACCCTCGTCTACAGACTGAACGTGGGACGGAGGTGAATTCTCAATTTCCATCATCCTGACCATGCAGTGGCAACGGTAGCGATGGAAGAGATGAATGAAATCTTTGCGGACACTGAGGAGGATGTGCAAGAGCAAGCTCATAATTGAATTTAAAACATTCCGAGAGCGAGGGCCTGATGCTTTTAATGTACTTCAAATTAAAAATATTTTAATGACTGAGCACGTAGCTGCTCTGTATCTTACTACCTGTTGTACTCATTAACCTATATATAGTATGCAGTCTGTCTTAGAAAATTTATACCCTTTTTACCTAATTGTATTTCCTGATACCTCTTGTTTTTAATGGGTTGTTCTGTATTTGACCAAAAATGCAGCCCTTTTCAAGTATTTAAGGTTATTTTTCTTTTCTTTGTTAAAGGTTCTATATAACAGAAGCTGCACTTGTGGAATACCAGCTTTCTGTGTTGGCACCTGGGTACTGTGTCATTATGAAGAAAACCAACTTCGTTTTAAACGTTTTTTAGCAGAAAAAATCACTTGTAGCTTTTAGTACCTTAGTGTGAAACCACTTCGCTAAATTAAAAAGGGGGAAAAATAGAAAGAAGCAAGTTGTGCAGGAGAGCACTTAACTACTTTTTCTTTCTGCTTCAGGGATTCATACGTGCCTGATGGTGTGTAGTTAATTTTAGCTCGAGTCTCTCTTCTCAGCAATTTCTCTCCCGTTCTCCCTCTCTGGTACTCCCAGGCTTCTCGTGGATTGTATCAGCAGCTAAATTTTGCAGCAGAGGCTTTTATACCGGCTGTGGCTCCTTGGGTGGGGCATTTTGGTAAATCATACAGTTGTTTCCTGTTCTTGGACTGAAGGGGCAGTGCCTGCTCTAAATTACCTGCTTGTTGCTCTTGCCAAGAACATCAATCTTCTCTTACCACGTATTATGCTGGGTTATGAGCCTCCCTTTGAGATGGGTAAAGATCTAGGGGCTAGTTTGAAAGGAAGGGAGTGTCTTTGTGATTTAAAGCTGTTTGCCGTGGTTATATAAATAACTGTTGTCCACATGGCTGGTATTGATGCCCCTCTGCCTGAAACTGGGCAACTCCCCTCGCAGGGAAAGATTTATTTTGTTTTGATTAACCCTTGATTAACGCTGAAACTAATAATTAAATTTTGTCTCGCTGCTTCTTTTTTTTTTTTCTTAAAGCCTAGAAATTGCTTAAGATAGGTTAAAAATAACACAGCCGAGCACTGCAAAGCCTGATACCAAGCTCTTTTGGACAGCCCCTCCAAAGAGTGATCTGGCCGTGTTCATTTGCTCCATCCAAACCTTACTCCAGGAAACTGCCCGAAGGGGGGATCAAAGCAGACAGTGGGCCGAAAGTTTGTGTTTCAGACTGTTTGGCACGCGCTGAAAGCTTGGTCTCTCCTGTACTAAGCCATGGGCAGATGTCCATTAAGAATGATTGGGCAAAATTTATATAAAGGCCTTGTAACTTTTTTTTTTTCCCCTGTCTTACTTGAGAAGTTTTGTGTGGGTGTGTATTTTTTTCTAAATTTATAAACCCTGGCTTTTGCCCTCCTCTGGTACAGACTGCTCACCCACCCTTTTCCGTTTCCAGGCGGATTGCTTGTCTGTTATTTCAGTTCTGTAGCTTTCTCCAACTCGATCCTGGTTTGCTTATTATGAAATGCTTGCAATAACCCTTTCCGGGCTGCTGTCCTCTTTGCCTTAAATCGGGACTGGCTGTCGTATTCATCTAAGGGAAATCTTTTCTTAAAAAGCAAATTAAAGGCTTCTCATATGTTACAACTCTCTGGATATGTCATAGAGCTTTGATTTGTATGTTGGCCATTGTAGTGTCCCCACACAGGGTTTTTTCTTCTTTTCGATACTAAGCCGAAACCTCCACTGAAATGGGATTTCTTTACAGCGTTGGCAAAGAAATCCCTTCAGCTCTGAAGCTGAGGCAGCACTTTCCTCATGTGCAGAATGAATTAGCAGAAATTGGAGCATACATTTATTTCTGGCTGTGTCTCGGAGTCAACTTTACTGTTCTCCTCCTCCTCTTTTACTTTGTCATTCCCCATCCAGCAACGACTGATATTGACTTGTAAGCTCCTTGTTTCTCTAATATCAGTGTTTAAATTAAGCCTGAATTAACTAAGCAGTTAAGTAGAAGTGAACCTGGCTTGACCCACTGTTTGATGTTCCCCGTGATATATGAACTAATACAAAGTGTAGTAACTGTATAATCAGACCAGAAAAGTACTCAAATTTATTTCTTCTAACGATTCAGGATTTCATTGGTTATCTTGGGAATTAAAAAACAAGGTTAAGTGTTAGGTTAGTGGGTATTCTGGAAAAGAAAAGGAGTAAATTGTTCTCTTCATTAGTGTGCCAAATTCCAATAGCTTTTTTGAACAACTTTGGAGGGAATGGGTCAAGGATACATGTGTAAAATAACCCTAAATTCTCTAGAAGTAGCTTTAATGCTTGTGAAAAAGCCAGGGCTCTGGAAAATAGGATGCATATGAGCACGCTGTTTCCTCTCTCTCCTGACCAGATGTGGGGGACTGAGGTTGCTGGTGAGTGTTTCTTTTCAGAAGTAGAAAGATGCTGCATTCATATGCAAAACTCTCCCCCCCAGATGAATAATTAAGCTCTGAGTGTACTGTAAGTCTTTCCAAGTAGTAGAGGACTAACTATTCTCTTCTGTACCCAGCTTTTCACTCAACATGTACGTTTCCTTATTAAATGGAGATTTTTTTTTTTTAAATAGTAATTAAACCACAGACCTTTTAACGCTGTTTTCAAAGCACAAAGTGGCTGGAAGATGGCTGAAAATGGGAAATCATCCATACTAATTTCTGTTACCTAAAGAACTGTAGTTTGAGCTAATGTCCAGAATAACTGGGCCAAACAGTGTTGTTGAAATTCCCCTCGGAAGCAGAGCAGTGCTTGTGGGAATGTTTAGCCTGGGAATGAGTAATCCGCGCTTGAGTTTATGGATTCTGCTTGGGGAAGGGAATAAAAGAGAAGCGGGCTGTAAGAACGCTTTATTTGTCAGAAGGGATCTTGAGGAGACGTAAAGATGTTTTCCCTCCTCCCACGTGTTTTCACCACAGCAATGATGATTCAGCTCATGTCTGCGCTCAGGAATGTG
>NW_009710864.1:0-26917 GCF_000703405.1 Apaloderma vittatum | reverse complement strand
TGTAGGGAGAGAGAGGAGAAAAAATTTTCTTTAGGTACAGCTGATTGAAAATACTGCAGGAGGAGATGTGTGTAGCTATGTCCTCACTGTGAGAGCTGCCCGCTTCAGCCAGTTTATCGCCTTTCTTTTCACATCGACTGAAAGAATAAGGGGTTTTTATCTTTGTTAACCAAACACGTTTCTCCAGAAGACCTCTCTGAAGCAGGAATTCCTTGTTTCTGAAGCAGTATTGTTGGCGAGTTGGCTATAGCTGTGGTTCTGTGGTAAGTTCTTTTGTCCATGGTAGCGTTTTGGGATCCCAGCATCAATGTGGCTGACTCTGGCTCCGATTTGACAGTTTATATTTAGTTGCTGGTTTCCTATAATAGTTTTCAGATGGAGATGTTAAAGAACACATACCCTTGTGCTGCCGTAATTCCTGAAAGAGCATGGAGGAGTGGAAAAGAGAAAAGCCTTGATGTCTTTCAGAAAATCCATGGGTACATCACTTACATACTAGATCCAGAAAGGTGCTTGAAAAAACCTATGAGAAGGTTTTTTTCTTTATTGCCGTTCTCCAGCTGACAGTAGTAGTTGATTGCTGTTAAGTAGTAGTTGTCAGACACCACCTCATGATAGGACCTGTTTTCCACACTGCTGGTGCACTTCTAGTGCAAATGAGTAGGTACTCAAAAAGCCGCAGTATCAACATGCTTTAATTATTCTGCCAGATGCATCTTTTCAGCGGGACATAATTTATTTGAATTAAAACTTAAGACGCCAGATTTAGTCCGAGCCTGGGTTTAAGACCACCTCTCCAGAAATCTTGGCTTCCCAGAAGAAAACTGTGTTCATGTTTTCGTTTGATTCTGGGTTTGCAGAGCATTTAGAAATGACCTTTATGTAAATTCTTCTTTATTAGCTTTAACTATTTTTTTTTCTTCTCCAAATTATTAACCAAATAAATCATCCTGGTTTTCTTTGATACGCTCCCAAGAATGCGTCTCTGCTTTATCCAGTGCTGGTAGGTAGCTGCCTGCAGGGACCAAATTTCTGGCTCTTCTGTGGCCATGGTGAGTGTTCCCTCACTCCTAGGGGACAGCGGGGCCTGACTGGAAGCGGCTGGAAGAATCAGACCCTGGTGCCAGCCAGCACTAGGTGGGATTTCTGCAAAGCCAGTGGGTTGAGAAGAACATGAAATATAATTCTTTGGTGTGATACATGTGCTAAAAGCAGAGTGTTGCTGCCACTGTGATGGGTGATGTATTGCACATGCTTGCAGTCCTGGCCAGAGTAAGTTATTTTGAAAAAAAAGAGCTCTAAAGCGTGCTGCAGTACGGTTTGACTTCAGGCTTACCTCATGTGGTTACACTGCACGATTTTCATTCTTTCTTCCAGCTGGTATGGGAGCAAATCGTAGAAAGCCTGGGATGAGACTTGTAGAGGTCACCTGGTCAGTCCCCAGCTCTGCAGAAGGATCATCTCAAAGACTCACAATAATGGGGACCCTGTAATCTGTTCTGGTAGTTAAAAAAAAATAAATATAATCCTACCTTGGCTTGTTTCTTGCTTAATTCAAGTCTCTTTGTGATGGATAGAGCAGGAAGAACACTTTGTTTCCTTTCTCTTTACAGCAGTGTTCTACTTTCTTGGAAAGTGTTACCTTGTTTTCCTCCCTCAGTTTTCTCATCTGTGAGACAGATAATACTCTTGTCGGTGTCCTCTGGCCTCCAGCTAATTCTACATCTGTCTTCAGCACGGTCCTTCGGATGAGGCCCGATGGATGCTGAGAGTTTCTGTTTTACAGATGCAGGATATTTGCACATCTCGATCTCATTGCCTTTTATCAGCAGTCGGACGTTGTTGATTTCTTGAGGCTGCAATTCATTGTAACCCTTTTTGCTCTCAGCATTTGTGATCTAATCAGTCCTGTACAGGTATAGTTGATAACTGTATAATCTAAGGCACTTAGGAAGAAATTAAGCAATTCTCCATATTTTTTTAGGCTGTCTAACTGTTACATTTTCAGATGCAAAATGAAAACTCGGATTGACAAACATATACTGGTTTTAGACATTCGGGCCATTCAAATATAGAATAAGGCTGTACTGGGGCTGGAGTTCTGAGGGACCCTACTCAGTGCTTCCCTCTGTTCAGGTGGGGATTATTTGATCTGATGTGCAGTTTTTTGGTTATCCTAGAGTAGTTTCACCTGGGCTAAAGTGCCAATCATTTCAACGTTCATTGCTAGAAATGTTTTCCGTGTGATTTATTATTGGAGTCGGTGTCAATTTGCTCACAGACATTAAATCAGCAGTTCTCTGGAGTAATTTCTTTTTCTCCTTTTTTTTTTTTTTTCCAATGAGGTAGATCCAGCCTTCTGGTCCAGGCGTTAAGCTGGCTGATTATTTTATTCGTGGCTATCGGGAACAGTGGCGTGAACAGAAAGGGAAGGAAAACCAGCCTTGTCAGAGACACTGCGATCGTGTGATTTATGCAGGGCAGCCTGCCCGGGACTGGGCTAGCTGCTAGAGGATTTTTTTTTTTTCTCTGCAGCAATCGAGTGTGACTTTAGATCTGGCTGGTTTTAGCTTTCTCCAAGGCAGAGAAACTTTCTAACTGCTAACTGTGTGTCCCTTTCCACATGTGTCATTTCCAACTTGATATTAAGAGGAGCAAAACCACCAAAAAAAAAAAAAAGGCCTGAGTATTTGTTATTTAGGGCTTCTTGTTTAGTTGCCTTGTGCTCTGAGGGTAGTGCTAAATATTTGAGTGGTAGTCGCAGCCGGAGCTCGTGAGAAGGAGGGAATAGATCTGAAGCTGCTTTCAGTCTAACTGGAACAAAAGCCAATAAATTCAGTTTTCCACCAGCTTTATTCTTGCACGTGCGGGGAGTCATTAAGGTATTTTATCAAAACGCCTTCTCTATGATTTTGATTTTTTTTATTTTTTTTTGCTGCTTTTCCTTGGTGGCCTCCCAGGTTTTGCTGGCAGTGCACCGGTGAGGTTTTACACCTCCAGACCTCTGCTTGGCTGCAGGCAGCTTCCTCCGGGCTTCCTGCAAAGCTGCTCCAGCGACGGGTTCACATTGTTCCTTGCCCATGACTCAGAGAGAAACAGGAAAAACATCCCCTGGTGAACAAAAAAGCCCAACCGCCGGACAGGTGCCTGTGTTCTGCTCTAGCAGAGGACAAACCACTGCATTCTGGATTTTTTCCTAAGCTTCTTATCTGCGAGGATGAGACTCAAGAGGAACGGTTCGTACACGCTGAACGGGTAAGAAAGAGCCGGCATCCTCTTTTGAATCATCAGCGTTAAACCCACATGAAAACAGAAGCCTTTCTTTTTCTTTCTAGCAATGGATTATGTGAAATAATGACCAAACCTGTCTCAAAAAGAGCATTTTATTTAGCTCGCTTGCTTCTGCCTTTCGTTAGATTTGCTTTGAAAGCATGTGCGTTTGGTGGGGATAGGCTAGAGTTGTCTGTGTGTTAAAAACGAGCTGGATCTGCTCAGTAAAACCACGAAAGCGTTAGTAACCGTGTGATTCCTGAAGAGATGCCTGTGGGAATTATTTTAAGTGTTTGCCAGCAAACACCCCGTGCTTTTGATGCGAGCAAGAGCTGAACTCACTAAATGTGATGCTTCCAGATAAGGAAAATGAATGACTTTAAATTTAGTCAGTCTAAAAAATCAGTTTAAGTAGTTTCAAGTAATTAAAACTACTCTTAATTACTAGTTTTGTGAGTTTAAAGATATTTATTATTTTCTCTCTGATTGCTATTATATCCTTATAGCAACAGAGACAATGCCGTTACTGGAAAAAAAGATAACTAAATAGATTTCGGAATCTTTTTGTAATAATTGAAAAGAGAGACTCCTTGGGTGAAAGTACTTTTATTTTTCTTATAGTTGCATTTGATTTTAGAAAACCAGATTCTTCTGTGGAGGTTTATTTCTTCATAGGTTTATTCTTCATAGGAGATTTATTTCTCGGCACAGCGTACCTGAACAAGAGGACTTGCACTTCCACGGCTCCGCATTAACTGTTTGTTAGTACCTGGCAGGTGACTTGGCAACTGAAAAAAATTGTTAGGCTTGGAGGGTCGGTTTACTCTGCTCCTACTTTTAACCTTCTGTCATGAGTAAGTGTCGTGAGAAGTGCTTCCCAATGCACTTGGTTTAGTGCTGCCTTCCTGAAAAGCCCAATAAAAAGATGTATTTCAGAGCACAAGTGTGTGGGGCGGTTGCTTCAAACTCCTGGTCCATTGCCCACTCGTCCACACGAGAGAGGTGAGGAGCGGTGTGAGCAGCTCGGGTAGGAAATCTTTCGGCAATGTTGCTCTCTTTTTCCCTGTGTTGCCTCATACAGGGCCACTTATAAGGGGCCCTTGTATGTGTGAATGGGTTCTAAAAAAAATTTTCAATTTGATTCGGATTAGGATTTTTAGTGGCAAAGTAGGTGGATGCTAACATCTTCCTGGCTTAACCTTAACTTTTTTAATAACCAAGATAAAACTTCCGTTCTCTGACTGTGTACAAAATCAAATGTAATTGAAAATTACTCTCCTAAAGTATGTGTTTTTAAGCTGTAGAATGAGTTTATCATCCAATGGGATTGAGTTTGTAGAATAGTATTGACTTCTTTTTTTTTTCCCCCGGGGATTTTTGACCCTTTGAGAGACTGTCTTAATCTAGAGAGTCAGTTACAAAATAGTGCTGAAATGCAAATGGACATTGCTTATGTCACAGGATTTTTTTAGAATTTAGTTACGAGAAGTACATAATTGATTTGAGGTCTATTAAAAATGAATGCATGATAGAGAACTTCAGGGAAATAAACTGTGCAAGATCACCCTGCGCATCTGTTCTGCCTTGTTCTGACTTGCAAGATGCTGCATAATCATTTTAAGGAATTTTACTTGTTGTGGCCTGGTGCATACCTGGCATCGCGTTTTACGGCAAGCATTTAACTGGAAGTGGTGAATTCCAGTGAGTAAAACGAGTGGCACCCAAAGGCTTGTGTGAAAAAGAAGCTTCAGCTGTGAGTTTTTGGGAGACTCCGGTATTATCTGATTCTAGCGTGCTGATGTGCTTTGCTCTCTTGAACAACAGATGCCGAGGAGTGAATTTATCTAATTAAAGAAATTCCTTTTATGTTTGTCTCCTGCTTGGGTGATTTAATAATGCAAGGTAATGGAAAAAAAGAGCTTTGAGTATGTTTTCCTGTTTAGCCTAAACTTTTTGGCATGTCAGCAGTAAGGCTTGTTTTGATCTCTAGGGGCTGTTGTTCGGGACAGCGGGTTCCACTTGCCAGGTGGAGCGACACCTGGTCGGTCGTGCAGGGCACTCGAGGAGAGGGGTGGAATGGTTTAGAGCCAATATAGATGCTGCTGCAGCAGGTACCCGCACGTGGGGACATATTTACCGTGGGATTACTCTTTACGGTGTAGTGTGTGACAGCTGTAAACTACTCTTTTTTCTAAAAAAAAAAAAAGCCAAATGTGAGTACGTCAGTGAGCGTGTTCAGAGATGCAGCTGCAGAGTACGGCGATAACCTTTCTGCGTATGCTCTGAGTCAGCCGAGGTGACGTTGTGCTAAATGTTTAATAATGTTGAAACTCAGAGGTTATGCATCGAGATAAATAGGAGGGAATTCTTTGCATCCTAGGTCCCTTTGCACTTTCTACTGTCTTGAGCCTTATTTTGTAAACCGGAGCTATTGGGCTTGCAGCGAGTCCACAATAAAGGGTGTAGCAGCATTTGTGAGGGAGAATGAGAATTCTCAACTTCTGAAATGAAAGTGGAGCTTCTTGCATACTGTATCCAGATATTCTTATAAAGTACATTAACCATGCCTAATTCCTTAAGTTCTCGCAGCTTATCAAGCTCTAGAAGGTGCTTTTCTTCTAAGTGACATTGGTCTCTTGGAGGAGGCAGCCAAAAATGGTGAAGCCCAATATCCTAGAGATGTGAAGCCCAATCTCTAGGATACAGGAGTTAGGTGAAGACCCTTGCATCTTTTGCATAAAAATGGTCACACTTCCTTTTAATGATTTTGTCCGTGATATCACAAGGCACTTCCCAAAACTGCAGCTATTTGATCCAGTTTTAAGGAAAATCTTGATTCTTGCATTTAATTTTGCCTGCAAGCAAGGAACTGTACCAAGACTCACCACAATAATTAGATTTGTCTTTGGTAACGATTTGGTCAGGCTCCGATTGCTCTTGTAAACTCATAAAGGGCGAGGAAGACTGTGAAGGGAACTAAGATATTTGAGAACATTTTCAAACCTAACGGCAGCAAAAATCTCCCCCTGCCTAGCCTTTCTCCTGTTCCGTTGTACCTTGATCACTATGAGCCTAAGAACTGTACACGTATAAACTGGAAACACAAGTAAAACCCAGAGTCTCCCACAGAAACAGTGATTTTTAGGTATTCTTCGAGCAGATCTCCCTGGACATGGATGTGTTTGGTTAATGGTTGCACCCGTTGGTGGAGACAGAGGGATCTGGTGCGGGGGTTCATCAGAGGACACCGAGTTAGGAGACCTACCTTATCTTCCGGAGACTGAGGTGGAACTCTTACCTGCCAGCATCTCTTGGACAACGTCCTTAAGTCAGCTTTGCTGCTGTGTGCTAACCTGCAGTCTGGTGATTGGATTTCTTTGCTTTGCAAAGTTTCTTTTTACAAACGATCTCTTAACTTGAGAGAGATCCTTTTATTTGCTTGGTGCTGCGTTTGACAGTGAAAAATCCTCGGGCACTGTAATCGTTTTGGCATCGTTTCTTTCTCTTCTCCAGTGTCTTGACCCTTTTTGGAATTTGGAATGACTGATAGCCAGTTTAAGTCTTTGCAGACTGGAAAGGTGTCAGATAACAAATATTGTTTATTACTCATCTTTTTTCCTCTTTCTCTCCTAATGACCTAAGGAAGGTTGTACATCCAAGTGAGCATTTCACAAGGTATGGCCTCAATGCACCCAGAAAAAATCTGCAGCATGAACTTTGGTGTCATCTAAGCTTCCTGTGCCTTTTAGAATCATAATGCCTGGGCATTCCCATAACCTTTGTAGGGGTGCAGACAGAACCGTGCCTGCACTGATTTACCTTCATGATGGCCGTGCCCGCTGTTAAGAAAGCTTTGCTGCCACGTTAGTTGTAAATTGTGCAGTTGTAGAAGGGAGGAGCTCCTCTGGACAGCTGGCAACTTGCTGACCTCACTTCCAGTATCGTTGGATGTACAGATAACCAGGCTACTAGGTAAAATTGCAGCCAAACTGGGATTTCTGATGACCCTGGTCGGTAAGCCACATGATGCCTCATCTCTCCCTTGTGCTTGGCATGGCAATGGTGACAAGCCCACGCGACATTCGCTTGGTCTGCAGTATTTTCTAAATCAGTGAAGGTTTAGTAGCTTGAGAACTGCCTGAGGATGACTGTTAAAACTCAGCAATGTTCTCTGCAACTCCTGCCCAGTGGCCGTCCCAAATTCATGGTGATGGAACCTGAGAAGCGTGTGCAAGAGGTTGGTTGCTGAAACGCATGTAGCACAAAAAAAAATGTTGAAGTGGTAATTAAATAATTCCTGTCTTCTCATTACCGTACCTGACTCCGCACTCCTGAGTAACTGCTGTGTGGCATATTTTCCTGGGATATTTGGAAGTGCCAAAGGAACGTAGCAACATCATGCGTTCGGAAATCCGGCAGGGATGGGATATTTGAAAATGCAGCATTTGCAGCTAGTGTCTCAGCGGTGCAGGCTCAGCCTTCTTAAGAGTTTAACTTGCAGTGTTGGTGTTTCAGCTGAGATTTCACATAGTTTTAACCTCTCCCTTCTGCTCAGCACTGCCCAGGGCCCTTCTGAAAGTGGTCACTGAGTTCTGCTCAGCACGGAGATGTGCGTTTGATTTTTCTGCGTTCATCTCGGGACTATGAAGGTGATTATATATAGCGAAAGGCAGAAGTAACCAATGCTGTGAAACAAGTTCGAGTTGGACGAGGACAAAATACTTGGGAATATCTTAACGATATATGGATGCTCAGCTGACTCTGATAAAGCATTGTTGGCCCCAAGATGTTTCCTCTGCTCCAAGCCACTGCTTTAAACTAATGACTCTTGATTTTGAGCCAAGCGCTGAAATCGAACAAAGAATTTATTTTTCTTGTGTGCTTCCATCTTGTGCTGACGCAAAGCAAGGCGAAGAGAAAAAGTAGTATCTTATGTTTGTTTTGCCCAAAAAAGCAGAAATCGGAAAGAGCGTAATAAGTCTGCCTCAGAAGGCGTTTTTTAAGTGTCGTTGCAACTGCAGGATAAACAGCATTAACGGATGTGACAAATGGCTCATGAAAGCCTGTTGAAATCGCTCATCTGGCAGACAGAAGTAGTATGAACACCCAAATATCTTATCTGAGGAGAAGCAGCTGTTTGAACTGCTTTGCAGTCCTCCCAAATTACCACAGCTTCTATCATGAAAAAAAGAAAAAAAAACCCCTCTAAGGGTAGCAATACAGCCTGTTATCCTTGGAAAGCATGGCACAGATTTAGCAGATTAAGGCCAAGAATGTAGCTTATCCAGTTTTGGTTGGACTGGGAATCCATTTTTGGAGAGTCTTCTTTAGAAGCCAAGACGCGATGTCAGCCCCGCTGAGTGAAGCCTGCCAGAGTCAAGGTGATCTTGGCACTTTCTGGGCCAGCCGTAGCCCTTTGTGCTCCTTTGTCACCCAGTCACAGGTTTGCTCTTCCGTTTTCTGAAGCTGGCGGTGATTTTTCATTCAGTGTGCTTCAGTTACAAAGCAAGGTGGCTTCTCTCGCGTCACTAAAACACCCCTTATTTTGCTCTTTTTTTTTTTTTTTTTTTTTTTTTTCTGTGGAGAAGGGTGTTTGGATGTCGACTGAGATCTTCGGCCGTTCTGCCTGCTGGGCGTGCACAGAGGGAGAACAGTCCCCGAGGACACGAGGACAAGCAAAACGTGGCCCATCTTCCCATTGAAGTTTCCTTTATAAACCGCTTTTCCCCCCAAGTCTCCTCTCCTCTCCCCTGCACCCTGTGTTCGCCACCATGCCACTGCTTGCTGACCCACCAGAAGATCGAGACAGTTTTTCCAGTCTAACGCCTCTTCCCCACGAGCAGAGGAGCCAGGAGGGGTTTGTGCGAGCCGTTTTGGCGTGCTCTGTGCCTTGGTGACGATGGCTTCACCACCTGCAGCAATTCCGTGGCGTTTTGGCATTATTCGGGTACCCTGGGCAGTCCTGCTGCCGTCTGCCTCACGCGAGAAGGTGACAGTGTGTTTGCCAAGTGGAGGGAGATGGAAATACAGTGCAAAATACTCAGTCATTTTTTAGAATTATAATTCTGAATCTTTCCAAGTTCACCTTCAGTAGTGGCAGTATTTAATAGAGGTTGGGGGCATTATTTTTTCTGCTCTCCTCTCTATTCAGCGTGACTGTTCTGGTAGCGTTTGTCCTACAACACGGGATTTATGACCCTCACATATGTTTTCTTTAGGATTTTTTTTGCATTCAGAAGTAGTTTAAGCGCTTTTGTAGTCAGTGACGGCGTATGCAGAAAGATAACTGTAAGCCTTATATGGGTGTTACAAACCTAGTGCTTCGAAATAGAAGATTTCTTTAGAACTTTGTGCTCTGAGTCGTTGTTATATTATGCGGTTCCCAAACATGGATTTGGAACTGGGCCACCTTCACGGTGAATGCTGCAGAATGCTTACAGAAAATAAGTATTTACATTAAGTATGAAATGGCTTTTTTTGGGATAACCTCTTGATCAGCCAATGATTCATATCAGCGAAGCATATAGTGTAGAATAATCTTGTTACATAGTTCTGGAACTGTAGGACAATTGTGCCAGATGATATTTCAGGGGGAAGAAAATATTTGTTGTTTTTATATGGAAGAAGTGGTTAAGAAATAAAAATCTCAGGCTGTGACATAGAAATACGCTCATTTTAACCCATACTTTAAAAAGTATGGTCACATAGTCTCCTGCCCTTTGGAAACACTTAAAGAATAACCTATAGGAATATATGTTCATAGCTTCTCTGGGTGCAGTAACTCTTCACAAATTTTTCATTAATCTCCACTGGAAGGAAAGATTTAATTCAGAACTCCAGTATGTCCTGTTGCAGGTCTTGTGCATGTGTGTATTTTTCTGTCCTTTTTAATTTTCTTTTTTACCCTCCCCCCATAGCGAATACACTCGATTACTGGAAACGTCTCACCTCTTGATAGAAAACAATGGGGTGGCACCAATTCAAGAAAACTGTCGTCCTTGCTCTGACGCAGAATCTCAGGCGGTGAGAAATGCTCGGGTTAGGATTTGAGTATTACAGAGATGTTGCTCCATTACCAATCTGGGGCTGGAGCAGGGAACAACAGAATGCCTCCAACACTTCACGTTTTTGGGTTTTTCTTTTTTCTGTGCTGCCTCCCTCCCAATGGGGTGGCACCAATTCAAGAAAACTGTCGTCCTTGCTCTGACGCAGAATCTCAGGCGGTGAGAAATGCTCGGGTTAGGATTTGAGTATTACAGAGATGTTGCTCCATTACCAATCTGGGGCTGGAGCAGGGAACAACAGAATGCCTCCAACACTTCACGTTTTTGGGTTTTTCTTTTTTCTGTGCTGCCTCCCTCCCTCCAAGTCAAGTGTTTTGTGGTGCGGGAGTGTGGTCAGGGCTTGGAAAGCAGGCAGTGTGTAGGCAGGGTAAGAAGTGCCCACTGAAAGTAGCCATATAATTTATCTGTTGTACGCCAGAACTGTTAACATCCCACTTTATAGCTCATTAATAATAATTAGGGGTGGTAAAGTAACTGTAAACTTTTACGCCAGTTGCTGTGAATTGCAGGTTTGGTGGCTTGGTGTGCAATGGACCATTTATTTCTGCTTCTTCCCCCTAAGATGCTCTGAGGACTAGAGCTCTTTAATGGGATATTGCTGTGAAAGCACAATGAACAAACGTATTAAATATAACCATTTTTAAAGCTTTATTTTTTTTTAAAGTGAATTCAAGCTTTCCATTAAAATAGAATGGGAGTTTATTTTCTTCTCTTGCCTGCTGTTAAACCATACCTGCAATAATGGTGATGTAAACTGAGGTTTCTTTCCTCGGAGCTGTATTGAGGGGACTCTTGGTTATGGTCCACTAAAGCTCAGAACTGAAAATAAAGTGAAACCTGTTAATAATTGATTTTTTAAAATTTGTTTTTTTCAAACCTTCCATCCCCAAAGCTCTATCCTGCCAATGATGCAGGATGAACCGTCATTTTGCACATCGGGCTATGTGCACGTTGGGTTTTACAGGCTTGGGAGCTTTTATTTCATGGGACTCGTACAGCTACGTCACTCCAGGGTGCTGAACCTTTTCTTGTCCAAGACGAGTCTTTGCTTTCCCAGTCAGTTTTAATTATGAGTATGTTCTTGGTAAGTAACATGGCAGCTTTCTGAGGGGAATTTAATCGCTTTTTTCATTATAATGTGATTTCGTGGAGCTTGTTAGGGGATTTTTGTAATGAGTGATGGCTCGTAGAACACTGAAAGAGCAACTACATTGACTACATATTTAAATATTTTTTATAGGTTTAAATGCTGTGTTTTATAATGTGCTCATGACTCTCACTGCACTTGAGATTATTAAACAAAATCTTGTTTTCCAGCTCTAAAAGACTGTTCAGCCTGGCCTGGACCAGTACAAATTATTCAGGAACTGAAAGAAATAAGGTGTGGGTGTTTTTGTGGGTTTTTTTTTCAGGTTTGTTCCATCTTTCCAGTAAAATAATTTGATTTTTCAGTGGTAGAATATGAATTTTGAGAGAGATTTGACTCCCATTCAGTTTAGCATTCTAATACTAAGCAGTCGGGGACGTACTTTCCATGAAGGTGGACAACTTACCAAACTTAGTGTGTGATACAATTTCTTTTATTTTTAGGATTATTTTTTTTTCAGGTAGCTCATACACAGGTGGTTTGAAACCAGCACCTTGAGATTTTTTTTCCAGTGGAGAACCTTCCTTTTTTTCATGCTAATTCTCTGTTACTAGTTATTAATGTATATTCTTGGGATACATATGATTAACAAGATCTGTGCTTCCAGACATACAAGTTACAGTTACCAAGTGACTGACATTCCTGAAAAACCCACATACGTCTCTGTCCTAATGATTTTTTTTTTTTAAATTTTACCCTGAGCTAAAGACAATATTGCTCCTAGCTTACGGTGTCTGAAGTGGAGGTGTAGAACTTTCTGTATGCTCTGGGGAGCTATATTCTGCACTTAAAACACTGCAGTTTCATTTATAAAATGGGGATAAAAATGTCTAGCCACTTTATAAGGAGCTTAAGAACTAATGGACTTGTACAGTTATTTAAAAAGGTTTATTTCTTTGCATTTGTTGCCTTTATGTAAAAGTAAATGAAGTCTGTGCAAGGGTCTAACCACCTGAAAAATCCAGGTAAAAATAACAGATTTTTACATTTATGGCTAAGCCTGCACAAAATATAAATACATTTGAAAACAGCAGCACCGGGGTGAGTAAACATTAGTAAGTAAGCCCAGCCATGCTGTCGCTTACCTTCGGAATAATTACTGGTCTGCAGTTGAAGAACAAATCAGCGTGTCGCCAAACCCCACCTTTTTCCTGCCCGGTCTGTACGTGGGAGAGTCTCTATAAGAATCTATTTCCTGTTTCCCAGACAGGGAAGGGGGGGTTAAAAAAGAAAGTTTTCTCCTTGTTCTGAATAAACCAAAGGGTGGGCAGTGGCCGCGTATGCCTGCCTCGGCCGCCAGCCCGACCGCGGGCACGCAAAGGGCTGACGCTGCGGCCAGTTACTTTGTCGGACGAAACAAAGGTCTTGTCAGGACTTACCTGCAAAAATTTATCGGAGAGAGAAACTGGCTGCAAGGGGCTAAAAAGAGCTGGACGCCTGGGGTTTATGTCGCTCGGACGCAAGCTTTGAAGTGCAGAAAAATTGCCGGCGTCTTCCTCCTTTCCTCATGGGATTTCTTCCCAAACCTCAGTTTTCTGGATTAGATTTGTGACAGGTTATTAAGCTTGGAAGAGGGAGTTTTGTAAGGAGCAGGCGGGGGAATGCGTGCTTAAGCTGCTTACAAAGCCATTTGTAGCCCTTTGCAAGTGCGATGCTAATAAATTTGTAACAACAGTGAAAATGCACAGGGTGAGAGCAGAAGGACTTTTTTTTGACTTAGCTGCTACACCTACACTGATATTCCTCTATGTTTCTCCAAGACCAAATGTATTCATTTAGATTTTGACGGCTATTCCGATTCGGCCCCATATGACGTGAGCAAGAGTAGCTCCAGCCTTTTCCCACCTTAAATTTCAAAGATTATTCCTGTTTGTGTGTCCTGATTTCAAACAGTATGACCTGGGACTGTTGGCTTTTAAAATCAGATCTGCTGCTACAGATCACAAAAATAATTTTTGCATTCGTGGAGGTTGCTGCAAACAAGTTAGGGTTCAAGTTAGAGATCCATCTCTTCACGCTCTCCTTTTAAAGGAAAAAAAAAACCCTACTTTTGCTGTCTGTGGGAGAGCAGTCATACTTCAGGTGTCAAGGTTCAGACATAAAACTCAGGCTCGACTTTCTTTGTTGTTACTGCTTAGAGTGATTCTTCAAAGAGCGGTGAGAAAAGCGCAGGACTGAAGAGATTATTATCTTCTGGTAACCTACGACCTGAGCCCTCGAGCCCTTTTCTGACACGTGAATATGTGCCGGACGGTCTCCATCCGAGTGCCCTGCTTCTCTCAGTGTTTTTCTGTGCTCTGGAGCACTTCTGACTTCCTCCTACAGCGGTGGTTAACACCACGTCCTGGCAGCAGGCAACAGTGCAACAAGTAGTTGTGCAATTTTTCGGGGTATACCTGCTCTCCTTTATGAGAGCCAATGTAGTTACACACGCTGGGCACAAACACGTTGTTCGATAGACGGCTGAGCCGCGATCGTGGCCAGCCTCCCATGGAAGGGACTTCTATCCCAACTCAAGTTTCTGCTCTTTCTCTTCCATATCCCATGACTCTGAAATTGGTCCATGGTGAGCTGCGGCACAAGGTTAAACTCGCAGAAAACAAGCGCTATGGAAAATGCACCGTTTCCAGTTGGCTTGGGCAGGGAGGAATGGGTGAGAATAAACCCCTCCGAAGAGATTAGCTGGTGGGGTGGCTTAGTTGTGTCGCTAAAAGATGCCCTCAAAGGGTTTCAGAAGGTCCTAGGAGCATTTTGTGTTGGCAGGCTACTAAAGACCATTAAGAGAGGGATGATGCCCTCAAAGGGTTTCAGAAGGTCCTAGGAGCATTTTGTGTTGGCAGGCTACTGAAGACCATTAAGAGAGGGATTGATGACCTGCATTTCTGGACTCCATAAGCACTCTTACACGTTTTCACTTAAAAGCTTTAAGAAGATCTGAATGCCAGCCTAGTTTTGTTCCTCTGTGTCCAATCAGCCCGTTTTTGAACAGCATTGCAGCTTTTCGATTGCCTGGTATTTGCACAGAGCAGACATTGCCTTCTTCATGGAAATGCCCGGCTGTTTGTGAAAGGCTACACAAGCAGAACAAACCCTGCTTCTCGTTGCCGGTCTGCTTTTCCCAAGCAACAATCTGCTAATAGCAGTTGAGCTACGGAAGCAGACGCGTGCAGCACAGGAGGACAGGCTGGCCTCTGGTGAGAGAGTGTGGGATTTCAAGTTTTGTTGGAAGTTGACTATCTGGAATTAGAAATGAGACAGCAAATGAAGCCCCAACAAAGGTAAACTGCAGCTTTCACTTTTAGTAGAGGTGTAACGTGTTGAAGCCGGGAAGCATCTGCAAGTTCTGACTTGCATCGTGGCAATCCCATACCTGAAGGGAACCTACAGGAAGGCTGGGGAGGGACTTTCTCAAAAGTATCCGCCGATAGGACAAAGGGAAATGGATTTAAGGACAATAGATTTAGATGGGATCTTAGGAAAAAGTTCAAGTTGTCCAGAGATGATGTGGCTGCCCCCTCCCTGGAGGTGTTCAAGGCCAAGTTGGATGGAGCCTTGAGTAGCCTGATCTAGTTGAGAGGCGTCCCTGCCCATGGCAGGGGGTTGGATTAGATGATCTCTAAGGTCCCTTCCAACCTAGGCTAACAGATTCTATGAATCTACTAAACCTTGGGTTTCTCATCCACCAGGCGACCCAAGAAGCCTTGAGCACATGGAGTGTGTTTATGGAGACGGTGGTTAATGTTTTTCAACAAGTTCAGGTATGAACGATATCTTCCCTGAGTTCTGTATGTTAAAAGTAGCACTGTTAAAGCAAGATGAAGGCTAGTGATGAGGGATTTGGAGGGGGTACAACTTATTTTGGGGTCTTTCTGCTCTCTGAATGTGTTCCCTGTAAAGGATGGGAGGTGAGAAGGAGGAAGGTGCTGGAGAGAGTGGGCAGTAAAGTGGAACTGAGCGGCTTTCCACACTAATGGTCATTATTAGCGGGTGATAAGACGTACTCATCCCAGTTTTAGGCTGTATCATCTTCCCTGCTCCTTCCTAACACAGTCCCTTGGGTCAGATAATTTGACTCGAATCAATACTGCTCTTTGCTCAAGGGTGTTCAAGGATTACGGTGGAAGCAGCGCAGTGATAAGGACCTAATTTTATGTGGAAGAGGACATAATGTTTTTTGCCACGTGCTCGCCGTTTGTTTTCTTGCAACCTAATTTGGAACGATCGTGCTGTGGCTTTTTGTTTTTTTCCCCGCCTTTCATGGTTGTGAGTGAGAAAGCGAAGAAAATGGATTACAAGGAAAACAACCTTTTTTTTTTTTTTTTTTTTCTCCTCGAGGTTTTTAATCAAAAGTAGTGTAACCTGCGTGGGATGAAATGATCCTAATTGTTACTAAGCCGATTAAATATTTGTAAAACAAAGGCCATATTATATTTGTGGCTCTTCTTTCTGGAGAGTGTAAGCAAACTGATGATATTTTACATTTGTCTTGGTGAAATAACGAGTACTAGCATTCTTTTGTCTTAGGGTGCAAATATTCTCTGAATTTCCAAATGTTAGAAGTGTAAAGATTTTAACTTTGCAGGATTACTAAATGAAAGATGGTCCTTTAATTTGTTTGGTGAGTGAAGATCCAGCTAAAATTCTGCGTGCTTGTTCGTCCTTCTTAAGGTTTTAAGAACAGCTCCAGATCTTTTGATCAGTCACGCTTACGTTGTGTTGAGTAGGCATTTGGATCCCAACTAAACTGGAAAAGAAGAAAAGATCTGCGGTATTTAAAGACTGGAAAAAAGATTTCTAATACTGAGGCATAAGGAGATTTTTTTTTTTTTTTTTAGTTTTCCAGAAGGTCAAGAGGTGAATATAACAACTAGCTAATGATTCTTATTTTTTTTTAAAAAAAAAAGGAGAGGGAGGGAAAGAAGAAAGCTATAACCTAACAGAACGGTTAACAGTCATAATTGGAAATAAAAATGGATGTTAAACCCAGGAGGCTTCAAATATTCAAAGGACGTGCATTTTAGCAGTGGATGTGATCAGCCATTGAAACATCTTACTGAGCAAAACAGCTGATCTTCCTTTCCTGTCAGGTACACGAGTTAAAACCAGCTGCCTTCCTGGGAGCTGCGCTTGGGGCTAATTAAGCGTCGGGTTCACTACCGGGGTCACTTGAAGGCCGACAAGAACCGAAGGCTGGACCGAGCCCGGAGCCTCCTGCCATGGTTACGTATGTGCTGGCACACAGCGAGCCCCAGCCTCTCGGGTCTGGCACCTCTAATGACTCCTAATTGTCCCTGGAAAAGAGCTCTGGAGAGGGGTGGCCGCCTTGGCTGCTGTCCTCTGGGCTCTCCCGAGCAGCAGGCGGGTGGCTGCGGCGTTCCCTGCACGTGCAGCGTCTCGGACTTGTGCAATCCCGGTGATCCGGCTTTTCCGGGAGGCGCGGGGTGGGTGCCGTGGTGCGGAGCTGAGCCTGCCGCCAGAGGAAACCCGTGAGTCATCGCCAGGGAAAAGTTGGGTGCTGCCCCTGCCCGTGTTGTCTCTGTGCCAGATGGCTCCTGGCGTTGTCGCTTGGGGTATGAAGAAGGGGTTTTTTGAGAGTTACACCTGCACTGGAAGATAGTCAAGCATAAAATCATCATAGAACAATTCAGGTTGGAAAAGACCCTTGGGATCATCGAGTCCAGCCATTAACCCTACACTACAAGTTTACCCCTAGGCAAAATGTGGATTTTTTTTTTTTTTAATTAACTTTTTTCTTTTTTAGCGTATAGCTTGTTTTACTTGGACAGCTCAGAGGCATGGGTGAGGGGGGATGTTTGAAACACGTGCGCAAAGCACAGGTTTCATAGCAAGTGCCGTGTCTACGGTAGCAGCCGCGCTTTGTGCCTTATTTGTGAAGGCAAAATATCTTCTTGGATCGAAAAAGCGCACATTTTTCACTGTGAAACACTTAGAATATTTAAGCTCTGAAAACCGTAGCGGGGACACAACTTTTTAGTTTATCTACGAGGTGAAAATAGAAGAACTCAACCCCGAGAAGGGATGTGCAATGCTGATTGTACCTTCCCGGCAGGTTGTGCCTCTGTGTGAACTTCAAGCTGTGATAAAAGTTTTGCGTATTTTGATGTGTCTTTAAAAGTACCGCCCCCCAACAAACCGTTCTGGGAGAGACATTTAGGCCATTAGGCACAGGAGAAGGATTTGCTGGGCTGCAGCGCTGGGATTACGGCGGTATCATTTCGCTCTCTATTCTGTGTTTTGACACAGGGAAAGGCAAGCAGGAAGATGCTTTGCGCTCGAATTGCCAGTCAGCAGGCGTGCAAGCAGTAGTGCTCTCGGTGTAGGGATGGTTTGCTTCCAAATATGCGTGAACACTTGCATGTGCAAAGCAAAGCCTCGTTTGTAGAAGAAAATATTTTATTGCTTTCAGAAACAGCCATGTGGTTTGAATGTGTCGTCATTAAAATCAGCAACTGTACTGTTTTGCGATAGAAGGATTCTTTTTAAAAAACTGCGTTTAGTTGGCCAGGTTCGTTGTGTAAATGTAGAGCATGTATTGGGAAGAAAATTAAGGTGTTTTTTTTCTACCCTGTGGAGCTGAAATACCATGCCCTCATCCTCTCTCTGTCCTGGCCCTCTGAGGAAGCTCCATCTGTTGCTCATGATTCTCCAAGAGGTTAAGATCCAACCTTTTAATTTCCAGTTTAACGTAGCACTTAAGCACACACCTAAATTCTTTGGAAGCTGATCAGTTTTACGTGCATATCTAATGGCCTGGTAGGACTGGGAAGGCTGGAACTGGATCCCTACCAGCATTTGTAAGTCCTTTTGCATTCAGCACTGAAACACATATGAGAGCAACAGGGAGCAGGGTCCGTATTCTGGATTTTACCACCCTCCAGCCAAAGAAATGAAAAACTGGATCCTGAAGTATAATCAGAGGCTCGAATAGGGAGTGCGAATTCAGTATGCCAGGTTTAGCTTTTGAGTGCTTGATTTATTCTTGGCTGTTCTGTGTCTCCCTTTAAGGTGACTGCTCTCGGGTGCGGGTGCCCTGAGCCGGCAGTCTTTTTGGCAGGGAGATGCGTACAAGGCAAACGATGCGTCTGTTCAGAAGAATCTTGCGTGGTTCATACTTCTGGCCAACATATGGAAGTTCAGATGATATTTTCAATAATCTGCCCTTTTTGTTCCCAGTGCTGCTGGTTGATGTGTGCGAACTAGAAGTGCATCGTATTTCTTCTTCTGTCAGATGTGCACCTATCTATTTTAAGAAAAGGTCAGGAGAAACTCCTCCACACTCCTTTTCTGTTGAATACGCTTTTAGAAATTAATTCTTTTACTAAAGTGTTAAGGGTGTTTTAGAATCAGCATGCCAGTGTTTTATTCCTGCTTTACCGTGTCATTTTACAGAAAGTTTAGGCAACTGTGGTGAAGAGTAATAGTGAAGAGAGCTGAAGGAGAAACGTTAATACCTGTTTCGTAATGGTAACAAAAATAAAGCTACTGAAATGAAAAATAACTGTTCCTTTACTGAAGTAAAAACAATGAGAAGATTGATGGTGCAGCCCAAGTGTGGGTGTGGACGTGTTTATGCAATGTGGGAAAAAATTTCTAACAAACTAAGAATAGTGGTTAAATGTTTGTCCCCTTGGTAGTATCCCAGTCATGATGCAATTCTCAGCAAAATGTACTATAATTATACAGTGGAGCTGCTATTTGTATAGTGGAACACAATGTATTTTTCCCTTGTTTCAAATCAGTTTTAGAGCAGAATGTCCAAAGAGAAAGGTTCACGTACTGTGAGTTGGAGCACACTTGCCCGATGCATATAATCTACCTTCAAAGTGCAAAAGCAGCTTGAGATGCAGGGTGAATACATATTCTAGTATTCGTTTTCACCTCCTCAATAAGAAGCCTAGAAAAATGTGAAAATAGTTCAGGTAGTCTGTATCACTGCATTTAGATATCTAAAGTTTGATATATGTTTATCTTGTTTTGGAGAGAGGCTCAATTTCACTTTTTTTTTGCCTGGAATAGAGACTTATTTAGCAAAGTTCATGCAGGATAATCTTGGTAGAGTCTCAGTGAGGTCGTCTCCTTGATTTCTGGTCCAGTAGCTCAAGTGCAATATTTTTTTAATATTATTATTATTTTTGTGTGTGCTTGAGAGCAGACCAAGGCTCATTTTCTTATTGTTTTACTCAGACATGACAAATGGCAATCTTGTCCTACCAGAGTGGCAAAACTCTTCTGTCAGCCCATGCTTTTCTTTATTTCCTAGTAAATAAACACCCATTCAAGAGTTGTGATGGACTGGGCGGGGGAAAGGTGTCAACTGACCCAAGGAACAAACTCTAGGCAAAAGAGAGATTTAAAGCAAGACGGCACCAGGAAAGCCTAATATGCAGCGGTGTTGCTCAACGACAGGTGTGTGCTCAATGGTGTTATTTTTAAACCTATGTCTGTCTTTCTCCATGACTGCCTTAAACTCAGGGCTCTTGTGTTGTGCATCCTACCATTTCTTTTTGTTTTCCTTGATCAGATGAGGTTTGGCTTCGTAGTCATTTCCCTTATGTCATGGTGTTTCTCTTGCAAGAAGTAATCCATGATTGCCCCTTAACCAGGGCTTACAGCATTGCAGGCACGTTCCAGTAATAAAAATCCTTGGGTCCTGTGAAGCGATAATCTAGCCATAATTTGGAAGGCTGTTCTGTCGTACGTAGACCATCTCATGACCTCGGCCTGCTTGCAGGAGGGGGGAGTTAAAAAATTGCTTTCAAATATTCTCAGCCTAAAAAGGAAATTTAGATGGTTTGAGGTGATTCAAGTAGTTGGGTGTTTGTGTTGGTTTTGCACAGAGAAGTGGTATTTTCCCATAAATGTTTTAAATTGTACTGTCCTGCCCCTTTTTGTCCAAATGTGTTCGGGTCTCGAGACCATATGATCACGCCGGGTTTTGTAAGATGCTTGAAGTTTTTTTTTATACCATTGGGAGTGTGAGATTCAAATCGGAAGTGGATGCACTTAAGCTATTTTCTTTATCAGAAAATCCGAGTGTGAAAACTGGCTGTGTTTTTGTAACAAGTTTGAGGCAAATTACAAGCAGGTTACTCGTTCTGTACAGTTTTGGGGGTGTGTGCCTACATGTCCCATGTGCAGCCAAGCTCTCACGTGGGCAAGACCGGCAAGAGCAGCAAAGAGCCGAGGCAGCACTGCAGTGAGAATATTCTTGCCTGTAACGGCAAAAGTGTCAAGAGCTGTCCTGTAAAATTTTCAAGGTGATGTGGTGTTTTTTTTTTTTCTTTTTTCTTTTTTTTCCCCCCCCACCAGTAGATGTACAAATCTCTGAACGCACTGAAAAGGAACTGCCAATTTTTCTTTCAAGCGGCTCAAACCGCTTAACCAGCGGTGTGATAGATCTGAGGATTCCTCAAAGGCAGCATCTTCACACTTTTACTTCCATGGCTGTTTGTAACTTCAGCAGAGGTGAGTCCCTCTGTGACAAACCCCTCGTTAAGTGTTTTTTGTTTTTCTTTTGTCCTGTGTCCACCTCCAGAGCACGCCCTCACGCTGCCCAAACAGGTTTCCTTCGGAGCTGGGCTGTGCAAACACCTTGGCGAGGCTGGAAACTTCATCTGCTTCATAAATTTGAATTATTTCGGGATTTAAGTTAGGTACTTCATGGCACTGTTTACAGGTGTTCGTGGCCTCCTGTTGCTCTTGCTCTGTGCTGGCCCTGCGAGATATTAAGAAATAAAATCATGTCGGGTGCCGCATGTGTGTTGGGAGCTGTACGTGGAATGCAAACGTGCACCGGTCTGGGTGTGAACCGAGTTAATTTTGTGACTTCTGGATTTTGTGGTCTCGCTCTTTGGAAGAAGTAGCTAAGGAATTATTCAGCGAGTGCCAGGAATTACAATGAACAGTTTCCCCTGTTTAATCTTACATAATGTAAGCTGTGTGTGTTACATTTTGTAATGCATGCCTGGAGAAAAATCTCCTAGAATAAATTTCACGCTTATTTCGTGAATTGTTTTTCCCTCATGCTGTCATCTAAACGTGACATTACCAGCTAAAATCACTCGCTGGGCTGAAATGAAGCCTTTCTTAGCACCAAAAAAGGAGGGAAACTTGTATTTCCTTAGCAGCTCTCCATCTGTCTGGGAAAACTCTGCGAGTTCACTCCCAGCATCTCCCTTTTTTCCTTCTGTGCCTTTCCCACCCAAGCGCAGATAGTCGTGACCAGTCCCAGGGCGGGCGCGGGTACCCTCCTTTCCTGTGCTGATTACACCTTCGACTCCTTAGTCTAGAGTTTCGTGCCAATTTGCAATTAGGGTTTTGCTTTCTGTGCCATATTTACCGAAGTCTGTGAAAACAGGAGCTGTGTTGTAAAACTTACAGGGAGAGTTCTGTATATACAGAGCAAGTAGCTCCAACTGCATTAAACAATCCCCGGGGAGAACTTCTTAGCCAAATTTTAGTAGTTTTACCTCTTTGTACGAAGCTTGAGGTTCAGCATATTTGAGGGAGGGAAGGAGAAGAACGGGAGTCTTTCATTTTTGCTTTTCTCTATCAAATGCATATTGTACTAGTGCTTCCCTGGAGCGCAGCCTAGTTAAACTTTGAAATTAGGGCAAGGGAGGGGGAAAAAAAAAAGGAGTGGTAAAACATGAGATGAAATTCTCACTTGTGTTATCTCTATGAAGGCACTAATGGTGACTGCAGTGGTATAAATTAAGCATCTTGGTCCTTCCAGTATGCTCTGGGCAGTGCATGCAGCCTGCCGGCAGGCACTCTGCTTTAGTAACGCGTGGTCCTCTGGCTGAGTCTGCTCGCTGCATGTGGTGAGAGAGATCAACGCATTAGCTTCCCTGGCACGTCTTTACTTGTTTGTGTTTTCTTCTCTCCTCCTCCTCCCCGCACTGAAAGTAAAAAAAAAAGGGATTTCATCCTCTCAGAGATAGCTGTGCCCTGTCACTCCAGCTTCGGTGTCACCTGGAGCTCGTGCCAGGCTTTTGCCCAGCAAACTTTGTCTGTTTGGAGGACAGTTTTAGGAAGGTGATAGCTGTTTATTTGCAAGTATTTTCCCATTTATTGTTCCTTTATAGAGTAGTGCCAAGAATACTGTTCTGCAAACTCGAAAAGCCTCCCGAGGCTGTATCAGCGTCATGTTTTGTCATTGGGGAATGAACTGTGTAAGAGAGGTACTGCGCAGGGACACTGTGATAGTGTGCTCTGTAGTGGGGTATAGCACCACAGGACAGAAAGGCAAGAACCCTTCACTCGAAAGCAGGGGAGGCTTTAAGCAGAATGCAGTAGTCTTGGAAATGTCCTGGGATTCAGCAGAAGGACTTTTTAAGACAGAACTTATTTTCCTGGCAGTGGTAAACAAGTGTCCCCCCGGTGTGTGTTCTGCAGAGGGTTTCTGTCGCTTGAGGTGGGCTGACTTACAGGACTTATGGAAATCCAGGTGGTAAAAATCATCTCTGTCCTCTGTTTCACATCATCCACGCAGAGTCTGAGTGTGACCATTCATCATTTCTTAATAGTTCTCAGGTCCTTGTTCAGTGTTAGTAGTTCAGTATCTCCATCTGAGCTGCGACTGTTGCTGCTTCCTTCTGCACACTCGCATTCTGCTGCTCTCAGCCGTACAAGCTGCTTGGTGAACCTGGCTTAACTTGATGTTTTGGGGGATTTCAGAATATCAGACATGCCTACACACGTGCCAGAAACACTGTACCCTTGAGATCACAATGTCCCTGGTACCTACAGCAGCACGCACTCTTCTTTTTCTTTTTTTTTTTCTTTTTTTTTTCTTTTTTTTTTTTTAGTGAAGTGATACTTGATGAACCACTGGTTTTTCTCACTTTGTGCATCCTTTCCAAAATACCATAATATAAATTCTTTGAAGCTCCTAGTGGAGCTTTACTGATATTTTCAGATAGTTTGCTGCTCTTGCTGCAATTAATGGATTATTTCTCACATTACAGATTAGGTGAGAATATCACGTGCCATTTTTTTTCTCTCTGCCTGTTGCAGAGAAGCACCTCCACGGATCAAGCCAGAGGTTGTGGCTGCAGGATAGACGCTGACTTGTTATTACCAGAGCTTTCAGTAAAGCAACAAATGCAGTCACCTTGTCACTTAAAATGTGCTGCTTTTAAGCTCAATCTTCTAGGCACAACTTTTCTGCAGTGTGTTTGGCCGCTGTCGATAAAGCTTTTAACACAACATTCCGTGTTATCAGGAAGACCGATTTCTCCGACAGTTATGTTAGGAATGGAGCTGGAAGTATGACCCTGAAATCTTTTATTTCTCCCTTCACTATGACCACCTCCAAACTGCTTTTTGCTGCTGTGTAAGGTTGGCCAAGCAAATTGAATCTTGGTATAAATGCCACCGAGAGGCAAGCTAAAGGGTAAAATGTTGTCATTGCTGATTTTGAGTGGTTCTGGAGACCTGGGGATGCGCTGTGAGGTAACTGGAAAAGAGTTCTTGGCCAGCTGGTAGCAGGGCACACCGAAGTCAAACAAAAAGGGCGGATTAGCAAAAGTGAGATGTTGTATGGCAGGCAGGGACACACAATAAACTTCAGTTTAATTTAAATCAGAACTTTACAATCTGATGTTATAAGGTCTCACTTTTATACATATAAATGCTGAATAGTACCTTAATAAAAATTATGGCTATGATTTACTCTTTTTTTTTTTTTCCTCCCCCCAACATTGTTTCCTTGTCTGGGTTGACATGACTTGCTTTCCTTGCCAAACCTCTGGGTGTTGGTATACATACCTCTGATACCTCCTTGGCACTTAATTTTTATGGAACCGTAAAAGGGGCAAATAAATATGTAATTCTTAACTGCTGCTTATAACATCATTATAAATACAAAGCATCATTCATAAAATTTATAAACACCATTCCTTGGCTTGGTTGTTGGGATCGATGTAAAAAAACTTGCCCTGGGTGTGCTGGAAGCACGTGTGGTCGGGCATAAGCGGTGGGAAATACCCGCTGTGCTCTTTTGGGCCCTTACTCCGTGCCTCTGGTGATGTTTCTAGTTTGCTGATGTGTCTGTAGGAGTGGTACAAGCCTTAAGCTGTTGGTAGGTCCGTTCACAGATATTTCTGTCAAAGCTTTAGTGATGATTTCAACATGCGACGCCATGATCTTTGTCCTGGCTGGTGGGTCAGGGATGTGCTGGAAGCCGTTGGCCACTTGTGAAGCCCATGTGTGCTACGGTCAGATCCAACACTTGTTACGTGCGGAGAATGGTGAGGAAGCAAGTGAGAAAGAAACTACTGATAGGTGTAAATAAGCATATTGGATGTAAGTAAAATATTGTAAGTAGGATATTGGATGGCTGTAAGACATGTCCCTGCTGAGGTGCAGGTGTGTATCCTTCAGAATATGTGTACGTAGAGATCAGACCAGTGGCTGTGTTCAGATAAAGATGTGGCTTTTAGATCAACTACTGCTCTTTCTGGATGTAGCAGCTTTCAGTTCCATTTGCGTCTGCACATGTGATCTAAATCATGTTAAAGTGAGAATCTGTGCTGCACATGTGTTTTAAATTACCTACATTGCTGCCATATAACTAGTGTGCCAGCTTCCGTTGGGCTTCCTGTTGTTATTTTGGAGCATTTAAAATGGACTTTGAGATGCTGAGTTTTCCCACAACTTGAGTAAAACTCAAGACACTGCCTGAACGGAGGAAAGGCTGGGAAAGGTGCTGTAGAGATGTGTGGTTGGGGAAGGGGAAAGGAAAATGCTGGTTTGATGCAGAGGCTAACAGAAGAGACAAGTGGGTCATTTATCTGGGTCAAAGTAAAAAAGATGTCGAATTTAAAAATTTTATTTCAGTCGATTGTCTCAGTTTTAACAGCAGAGCATCAGTTCCTAACCTGTATGGGATCATTGAAACCCCATCTCTGAAGAGCGAATGTTCAGCTGTCAGAGTCACGGCGAGGCCAGCTTTCCTAAGACAACTGTAACACCACAGCGATGTGTTTATTTTGGTTTGACCCCTGGATTCTTCTTTAATTTACTTTGGATAGACAGACTTTTATTAAAACTTAAGCTGCTTTATAACACAGGCTTGTTGTTTTTACGATAGTTTTTTTAGCAAACAACATTCTCTCTGTGCAGATCTTGCTGGCGAGGGCAGGTGTCCTTCCTCTGCTTGCCAGGACTGTTGCTTTTTAATGTGACTGTGACAAGTTGCTGTTACTTGGGGAAAAGGAAAAGATTGAACAACCGTAAGGCTTTTTCTTCCAGGGGCTGGATAATCTTCTGTACAAAGAGTGGCAAGAGCTGTGTTGGGCTGCAGGCTTCCTGCGCGCTGATTATCAGTGAAGTCATTCAAATTCCGTCTTAAGTGGATGGCTTGGAGGGTGGGAATAAAAATACCCTGTTTCAGGAGGGTGTGGAGGCTGAGCTGAGATGTGTGAGTGAAGGGCAGCGTGTAGGCTTTGGGCACCTCTGCCTGGGTCAGGGCTTTGGGATATTCTTCCTCCGACTTACGTTGCGTGGCTGCAGTTTCTTGGGTTGGGGCACAGAGCTTGCGTGGCTGCAGTTTCTTGGGTTGGTGCACAGAGCAGCCACGTTGCCACCGGCTTCGACCAAGCCACGCGGGGTTGGCGATGGCAGCAGTGGCATGACTTGGGCTGGGTTTAATCCAACAGGTCTGTTGGCTGCCTGTTTGCAGGGGAAGGCACCTCTTTTAGTAAAGGAACCCTGGGGAACTACCCCTTCCGACTGCAGCCTGTGTGGCAGGTGTACGTAAAATAGCAAAACCAGAGCTTTCTGCGAGATGTCACAGGTTGGGTTCTGGTGTGTCAGAATAAGCGGGACTTTGTTTTCTAGCTCGTGTCATGCTGCACCCGCCACATTTTTTGTTGTGATTTGCCTCTGAACGCTACATCAGCAAGCCGTGGGTGCAGCTGCCTGTCCAAAAGGCATGCGTGGGTACCTGGCGAAGGAGCCCCTTTCTACGGCCAGCTGGGAAAAACCCTGGCAAAGTGGCTTCTGAGTGTAAAACTGCTGGCATGTCGCAACGGACCTCGTGTTTGGGGACACCGCTTCATCACTCGTACCCGGAGAACCCTCACGCTGGCAAGGTGGCTCTCTGCTGATGGTTTTACTCTTCACTTTCCCTCTGTGTAAACCCCTCTGATAAGGGTCTCGCTTGCTGGGTTAACATTCGCCAAGGCAAACTGTGCTTTGAGCTCTGCTCTTGGGCTCACCCGCACCCTGGCTTGTCCCTGAGCTGGGGCAGCACAAACCCTTATTCCCATTTCTCCTGGGGGTCCGGCGCAGCCAGCACTTGTGTCCTGCCCTCCTTAGCAAACCTGCTCTTACCTTTATTTGGCCTTTTTTTGCCTTTCCTTTTTGCCTCCTTACTTTTTCTGCCCCTTTCCTTCGTGTTTGCCCCTTT
>NW_009710863.1:0-39991 GCF_000703405.1 Apaloderma vittatum | reverse complement strand
AGAAGGGGGAGTGAGAGAGCAGCTGTGTGGGCATCTGGCTGCCAACCAGGGTCAAACCACGACAGAGGAGAAACTTCTTTACTGTGAGGGTGACGGAGCCCTGGCACAGGCTGCCCAGAGAGGTTGTGGAGTCTCCTTCTCTGGAGACTTTCAAAACCTGCCTGGATGTGGGTGGCCTGCCCTAGGGGATCCTGCTCTGGCAGGTGGATTGGACTAGATAATCTCTAGAGGACCCTTCCAACCCCGAACATTCTATGATTCTATGATTTGCTGGCTTGTGCTGTAGTGTAGTTGGCAGCTTCTGTGTCCAGTCTTTTTGGACTTCGTGAACTTACGTTTGAGTTCACAGTAAGGTGATGCTTATGTTTTGCATCTGGGTGATGGTGGGCTGGAACTTCTGTGCCTCTGCATGTGTTGGACTGTAGATGATGTTAAGAGTGGATCTTGGCCTGACACTGAGCTTGAGTCTGTTTGCCAGGGAGACCTCGCTGTGCTACATTTGCTGCAACAGGCTTGTGTATGAGATGTTCGTGTGTCTTAATGATGTTCTTGTACTTTTTGATCTTCTGGGGGAAGGGGAAAGACCAGGGGCTGGATTCTGCAGTGCTTTGCATCTCACGCAGTCACTTCTACCCAAACAAATTTGACCCCCACAGTACTGATGTTACTTAGGTCCCGTGGTGTTTGGATCCACATTGACCAGGATCCACTTGGGATCCTGAGGAATGAACAGGCCAACAGAAAAACTGATCTGAGGAATTTCATCTAGATCCCTCCTCACTCAGGCAGTAAGGATTGTTCCCCAGCCTAAGCTGTAGGTATACATTCTTTTTCAATTTTATGGTACATCAAAGGTTCTGCTTCCCTTTTTACACAGATATCCTTTCTGTTATAAATGTGTTAGTTGTTTTATCAGTTACCTGTCTTGGTTTTTTCTTGTCCCTTTTAACTTACAAGACTGGTCTCTTAGGCTATTAGTTAAAAAGGATTATAACAGAAAGTAACTCAGCTTACTCTTTTGTGATTTTTGAAAATGTGTTGGCATTTTCTAAAATCAAGATGATACATTGATTTTTTTCAGAAAGTGTTTTCTTATGAATAACTTCTGTAAGATACAGACACATGGATTATACCCTGCTTTTATTTGGAATGGTAGGAGCCCTCCCTCCAGTCAGTCAGGGATGAGGGTGACTTCTTCCTGCCTTTAGAGGGGGTCAGATTCTGCTTTCTCATATCTCTTCAGGCTATGGCAAGGGTCTTGCTACACAACATCCTCTCTGACAAGTCCAATACTTGCAACATTCTCATATCATACCTTTGAACACAGAGTGTTGCGGGTAGGTGCCCCTCCAATGCTTTATTGCTCTAGGGATGTGTGGGCTTACACAGCTCCTTTCTTAAGGAAAGTTAACTTCTCTGAGTTGTAAAACTCATTATACTGATGTTTTTTAAAATATATCTGTATCTGTTGTGGTATTTTGTGTGCATACCATGAATGTGCGTAAGTAAATTTTTGTAATCTCCCAGACCAATAATTGTGGGGTTTGATTTTGTTTTGTTTTTAATCCATCAAGTCATAAGTGATCACGAATGTCTAGACATTAGCGTTAATTCAGTAAGGACATGTATTTCATATTTTGAGCTTAGAGCTTTGAAGTGTAGCAACAAACACTGAAAGCCAGCTATGATGCCTGGGACTGATGATTTAATGGTGTAAACAAGTGTATTTAAATTTTATCAAGCACCAGGCGCCTAATCCTTTCATTCTAATATAGAGAAGCGCTACTGAATACCAGCTTGGGCTCTGTATATTTTAATTTTCATCACTGTCTGATTATAAATTTACATAAATTAATGTTGTATGGATGTTGAACAGCAATATTTTGTTAATAATTATGCTTATTCAGAAATGCAGTTATTTTCAAGTTCTAGGACGAGTGATTTGAGAGGTTTGACTACATAGAAGTCATATAAATTCCTGTTCTGCAGCTGTGGTAGACCCAAGGTGGCAGCTCTACAGAAGTTAAGAATTTTGGGTAGAGTCTTCTTATTTTACGTGATAGGTCTTTCATTTCAGTTTTTTTTAAAAAATGTTGTCTTTTTTTAGCGGAAAACTGAGTGCTGCATAAATTTAGGGATAGGTAGGGTATACTGCCATTCCGTTAATGGCATCGATTTGTTCCAGGTCAGTAGCAACAAAGGCTCCCAGTGTCTGATTCGTATAATGTGAAGTTGTAGCGGTGAGCTTGGCTCTCTGATGGTTTGGCCACTGCTCCACATTGTGAAAGCTGTAGTCAGAATTTGGGGAATGGGTAGAAGTGTATTAAAGACGGGTGGAAGAATGAGGTGAGTCTTGGCTGTGTGCAACCTCAAAATTGAAAGAACCAGATTTACAACCAACACTCTGCAGTCTTCTTCCCTTATTAATATTTATTTCCTAATAGATCCACTTATTTCAGTAAAAATACTTTCTAAGTAAGAAGTGTGTATGACAGGTGTTGAACTGTTGAAGCAAATCTACAAAATGGGATGTATTTTTAGGCTTAGTGGAAGTTGCATGAGGACTTAATTAACCTTTTACCTCAAGATGTCCGTTTTCATCCTTTGCTTAAATTCTGAGTGATCTTGATGGCTGAGCTAGTCCTTGATGCTGTGTGAGAATTTCTGTCTTGGTTCTGCAAAGATTTTGAAAAGATCCATACATTATTGTAAATATTATGCCTTACTTCCTTTAAAAATCTTGATTTTAATACCCCTGTCAGTTACTTGAACCAGAATTAAATTAGTGTGCATGCAGTTTTCAGGTGTGACCTTATTTGACGAAGACAGATTGGGAAAGGTTGACTAGAAACATTTGTGAGAGAGGATCCTGGAAAAAGAAAAGATGTGTATTTTTGGAGATGCTTCTTACCTATATTGCATCCTAAAGATGAATTGACTTGACTGTGTTGTAGTCAACATATTTTGTTTTCAGTCAGTGTCTCTTAACTTTGAATCATTTTTGAGGTTATTTGAAGCTTTTTTTTCTGTTTCTTTTTTCACCTTTGAGATTCCAAAATATGTGGGGTTTACAAAATATACTGCCTGTATCTTAAAGAGGCATTTTTTTTCTTTAGGAGAAAGTGACGACTTCATTTAGTAGTGCTGTCATTCTGGCACCTTTCAAGAACATTATAATCTCTTGCAGTTTTAATTAAAAGGTAAAGTCATTGCTTTCCTGATAACTGCACCCTGCTGTATCATTCCAGAGTCAGGAGCCAATCTGCCTTGTCCAATACTGGTTATTTATTCTCTGTGAATTAAAATGTACATCTTTCTCTAGGTGCGATTTGATCTTTCAGATAGCTGATTTTAGTCAAACTATGCAACTACAGCATATGCCAGCTCTGAAAGATGAAATGACATGGTAGTACTAGCAGGCAAGATACACGTTTGGCATGAAGCTTGTGCTATTTAGTTACCATTGTTTAGGAATAATGACATGCAGGGAAATACATCCTTTAATTTAAGCTGCATATGTCTTGGGATGCAATTCATAGTGCTGGACATTAATCTGAAAAAGCCCTTGGTGGTGCCGACCTGAGTTATTTGCAGAGTACGTCTTTCTCTCAAGAGCTTTATGTGAATGCCTACAAGTTCCCCGAGCGAGTGTCCACTGACATCAGTTAGAGTCTTTCAGTTCACTTCCATGAAGGCAGGCTATGCTCAGTCCTTCTAAAAACCAGGTTTTAAAAGCTACCTATAATAAGCTCCAACTGCTTCTGCCTCTGTGATTCTCACATGAAATGCATTGCTCAACAACAGATGCCTCCTTTTACCTCTTTGAACTGGTAGCCAAATATCCCAACTCCTTCACATTCTGTCTGGGTCTTTAGCTTGGGGCCATATCCCTCCTGTAGACCAAAAGGGATAAAGACCTGTCCATGGGTGTCCTGAGACTGTGAAATATTTCTTTGCAATGTGTCCTGGAAAGCCTGAGCCCTTGTCCTGCTGCAAACTTTGCTGCTTGGTTGTGGTGTACCCCAAAGGATTTGACCCTGGCGGGGATCAGAATGGGGAAGCCCTCGCTTCCTCGTGAAGACTTCAGAACTGATGGGCTACCATCTCTCTGAAAAGAAGTGCTTGTATGTCAGTGTGTCAGGGGGCTCCCGGACAGAATTCTGTCCCTTCTATACATCCTGGTAGTCTGCTTAGTCCAACTAAGGCTTCAACTGAGCAAGAAGACAGGCAGCCCTCTTGACTGCAAGTAGAGATGCGTGCTGCTTATACGCACCAGTAAAAACACTGCTAGAAGAGAGTTGAGAGCAAGGTTGGACCTGCCATTTCTACTGTGCCTGTGGGTCCTCTGTGACTAAGAAGGACCAGATTTCATCGAGGACTATTTTAAAGGACTATATTGTTTCTCAGCCTTGCATCCGTGCCGGTTAGCTGCTCTTTTGTCTAGTTAACATTATGAAATGTCTTCTTGAGGCATACTTTGATTAGCAGAGCTCATGAGGCAGTGGCTGCATGGCAGACTGGAGCAATAATTAATGCCAGCAGTTTACAAAGGAAAAAGCAAAAGATTACAAAAGAAAAAAGATGTAACCTGTGGGAAAGTTTTAGTCACAGATGTCTGCAGCGAAGCAACTGCTGTTCAGTGCAGAAAATTGTCAGATGAAAGAGGAGGTCAGTGTTAGAGCCTAATTCTCTGGCATAGACCATTTCTCTTTCCTCCTTATTCTTTCCCTCATCATGAGACCTGTGCATTAATGTGATTCCAGAGACCATTGCTCTTCTAGTAATCAATATATGTTTTATAGATGTAACTCAGCTAGAATGCTTGATTCCCATGATGTGTTTTTACCTTCAAGACCAGCATGCTGATGTATGTATTTTTGCCTTTGCCTAATGTTTGTGGTATGAAAGCTGCATTTTTCATGCTGCTTTGTGCTTTTGAGGATAGGCAACATCAACAGAACCTGCAGGAAGTTAGGAGAAGGTGAAGTTTGGTGAAATTTGTCCATCACTGGGCACCAGTGAGTTTGCATGTGAAAAGGGAGGGCTTGTGGATATACTGAAGGTAACTGGAGGCTGGGGTGGCCAGATTCACTCGGGGTAGGAGCAAATATAGATGTGCATTTGCCTCCTTAGTTCTGAAGGCTGTATAAAACAGACGTTAACCTCACCTTCTGCCCTTAATGTGATGCATTAGGTTTTCTCTGAGGCTTACCTGAGGTCAGCTAGTTATTGAGCGATAAAAAATGGTTTAATGAAGAAATAAACTGTGATTCTTGGCCTGTTTATGGTAGGTTCTGCAGTCTTTATGAGCAAATTCTGTGGAAAACCTGTAAAAATTAATCCCTCTTTCACAAACAGAGCTGTAAGGCTTAATGCTTCTGGCAAATAATATATAGCTCTAAAGGGTTTGAAATAAAATGTGTTCCTTTGGGTACTGAAGTCTTGTTGTTATATGTCTTAGAAATGGCTATAACTTTTCACTCAGAAAAATTAAATTACATGAAGCAATGCAGCCAAATCAACAAAGGGTGAGAAACGCAGACCTAAAGCTACCATTTGGTTTGTAATTTAGCCCCTGGTAACAAGATGTTGCTGTGCATGTGATTCCCTGCCATAGGATCCCCAAGGATTGGCAGTGTTAAGTGCTCTAAGATGGCATGGAAACTTTAAGAAGCTTACGGTGGGGCAATAGTACAGGTCTCACTGAAATCCACAAAGTCAAGCCCATTTGGATTCAAGGCTCCTGTTTCAGGAGTCACTGGTAAAGCGACTCTCTGTTATAAGTACTCTCTTAGAACTTAGTTGAACACCCCTACACTGAGGCGCAGGTTGAGACAAGGTCAACCTTGCCAAAAACTGACTTTGATGGTGGTAAAAGTTTTGGAATTTCAGCAATGGTATCTCCTAATGTAGCTGTGAGCTTGGAAACCAGCCTAGAGCTTCCTGGTGCACTGGCAAAATTCAGTATTACCTCACCAGGGCTACAGCTGATAGAAGTTAATTTTGTGCTGGAAAGTTGGGAAGAGACTCTTTATCATGGAGTGTAATGATAGAATGAGGGGTAAAGGTGTAAAACTAGAAGAGAGTAGATTTAGAATAGATAGTACAATGAAATTATTTTCTGTGAGAGTTGTCAGACAGTGGAACATGTTGCCCAAGGATGCCCCTGTCCTGGAAGTGTTGAAGACCAGGCTGGATGGGGCTTTGAGTAACTTGATCTAGTGGGAGGTGTCCCTGCCCGTGGCAGGGGGTTGGAACTAGATGATCTTTAAGGTCCTTTCCAACCAAAACTCATCTGTGATTCTGTGGGAAAAAAAATGAGAGTGGCTGAGGAGGACTGAGAAGGTTTTGGGACTTAATTGAGTTGTGGTTGGTGAAGAAGATCTGAAGGCCTGTGGTGAAAGAAGTTGGCATGACAGGGAAGGGCAACGTATTTTGGTAGCAGATGGTGTCTAGCTTGTGCCCTGCTACTTTGCAAGGGAAGTGGTTTCTAGGAGTGTTTGGAAGTTGAAACGTCAGGTGTCCTAGTCAAAAGCATGCTCAGGTTTGATGATATCGAAGAGTTGTCTTTATAACTTAATAATTACAGAGACAGTGCCACATTTTTGCAAAACCTTTGATTTGTCACTTCCCCCCTTTTTATATAAGCAAGACTGAAAAATGTATTGGGCTTTTACGGACAGGTTAATAAAAGTTGTTGGAGCAGTGCATGCGTGTGCATTTGTCTTGTCTGGTCATTAAGTACCAGATTTCTTGAAGAACCTATCATATGTCAGCTCCTGTTTTGGTACATAGTTTCCAGAAGTATTGAATGTCCAGCTTCTCCAGTTCATAATTTAATAGAATGGCCTAGGTTGGAAGGGACCTTAGAGATCATCTAGTCCAACCTCCCTGTTTTGGGCAGGGACGCCACCTCTCGACTAGACCAGGCAACACATGGGGACCGAGCGGGAATCGAACCCACGACCTCGGTGTTGTCATTGTTGCCAGCACCACGCTCAAACCACTGAGAGAGCTTCTGGGTGTTAAAATCATTTTGAAAATAAAGACGCTTTTAACATTTCTAAGTAGGGTGATGAGCACTGTGGAAAACTGTTCAAACTAAAAATGGCTGAGCAGTTTTGAGAATTGAGTCCTAGGAATCCATCTTTCTTATATCTGTGTAGAAGAAGACTGAACAATAATGTTTGTAAGAGCAGACCTTGTCCCTCTATGGCAACTAGGGACCAGATCAGGTGGATATAGTTTATTTTTAGATAAACCAAGCAGCAAGTCAATTCCCTGATGTCTTGAGGATATCTGTAGAGTAGAGGACTACTCGCTCTAAGGGTACCTGCAGGCCTTTGAGGCTCTCCGTTGTGTATTGACATTCAGCTACCTCAGGGTTCTCTGCGCTGCTTGTGAAATACCTGAAATGCTTGGGGGGCACTGGAGAGTGAGCTGAGGATGCGGCACAGCAGTTGGCTAGGAAAGATTTGAAGAAAAGGCATGAACTGCCTGCTGTCTTTGACAGTTGTTTTTCTTCCTGAATATGGTATTTTGTCACTTACCATCCACACTGCCTTACATAGCAGATTGTTGTTTACTTTTATATTCTGCTTTTAGAATTTTTGCAACTAGTAAACGACTTATCAAGAAAATATGTTTATGTGGAAAATGAAGTGTCACATTATCCACTGTTTCGATTACTTGGGTGGTTGTTATTTTTTTCCATAATTGACTCCTCTGAAAAGCCTTTCTTCTCAGAGAGGCCGCTGTGTTGTCAATCGTGCCAAATTGTATGAGATTATGTGCTACAGTTTTGTGACAGAAACTGATATTCATTAGGAAGTTGTGATCACTGTAATAAAAAGTAATGAAAAGTAGATGCACAGTTGTCTTTTCAAAACATGACAAGCATTCTCTTCTTAACTCTTCTTTCAATGCTTGTCAATCTGCTGCTCCTTTAAATTAACACTGATGTGTACCGTGATTTTACTCTTCCACTGGTGACCTTGTGAGACTGTGCATTCAACAGGAGGCATTTCTAATGGGCCCGCTGCTTATGGAAGGTTCTTGGCATCTGACTTGTCTTGACAGAGAGAGGAGCAGAGAGAAAGAATTGTGGAGAGGAAGGGAAAATTGGAACAACGGACGAAGATTCATGGAAATTGTGTTCTTTTCCTCTGTTGGTCAGTCACAGCTCTGAGCACTTTTGCAGTGGTTTGGTGGTGAGAGAAGTGGTTGATTGCACACCCTAGCACCTTACAACATTGCAGTGACCTTTCTCTCTGTCACACATCTCAGCCATATGTAAATGTTAATACCTTGACCTCAAAGAAGACAACAAATGATGGAGGCCAGCAGGTTAAGGGTGGCAGTACCATGTGAAAGAACAGCTGAGGCTTCTCTTCAGCAAAGTGCACACAAAAATAATCAGGGTTCACATCTCCTTGCTCTCTCTCCTCATTTAGCCCAGTTAACTAGCTGAGGCAGTAAATTAATTTTTTCTTGGGCATTGGTATTCAGGAAGCGCTTTGGAGCTGTAACTAACATCAGAGCTCTGTTATTTTAGTCATTGTGTGCATACGTACTAAGAACTTAAATCTCTTTTATTGAGCCAGTGTATTTTGTCTTGCATTGTTGCAGGCTTAGGTGACGTGCTAAGTCCCTTTTTAAGCCGCAATAACCTTTCTGCATGCCTTACCTTGGAGACTCATACCCTTTGCTGCTGAGATAACTGTATTAAAGCCAAGAGGACACAAAAGCATAGCGAGAAGAAACAACTCACTAGCAGGCTGCTGCAGGCCCCTGATGTTAGTGAGTGACAGATTTAAATTCATGCTTAAGGTGGTCTAGACTTCCAAGGCTGGACAGATAACACTGAGCACCATGATTGCTGATTACTGGGGGATCTTTTGGAAAAGAAGGTACTACCACCTCTTCATGTATTTGAATGATCCTCATGGCTTCTTTTGAAGTGTAGAGCAGTTCCTTCCCAGTGTTGAGACGCAGTCAGCTGCTTTGTTCACATGCATGCATGTGCTGGTTAACTGCTGTCCACTCCTAAGAGATGGCTACATTTCAACAGCACCCTACAAGACATAGTTATTAAAATATCTTCCCTGAAAAGTATGCTGAATTGCTTCAGTTGCTGTCTTATTTTTGCTCTGGGAGCATTTTCCCCAAGCCTGCTCTGAGTTAATTAAAAATAATAGTCAGCATCAGGCAGTTAGTTTAAAAGTTTTCCAAAATGAGTTTACCCATGATACCTTGTCTTACTGCTGTTACTGACAGAAATAATGCAGTACTGGGTAACTACCCATTTCACTGTGAATACTAAACTGGATTAAGTAGACTTTTACTAAGAACCTTGTCTATGCATTCATGAAATAAAATTTGAAATGGCAGTGATAATAAGTATCACCGTAATCCCCTTTTGCTTTCCTGCCACTAGCTGTTCAGATCAGTCACATGAAGGTCAGTAGTAAAGGAATGTTGTTACTGATGCTGTGGGGAATCAGCTTCATAGCTACCCCTTGCTGGTTTGTACCGTCTCTTACCACTGATGTTCCACAGGTAAGAGGAAAGGACAGCAGTCATCTCATTTCTTTTTATTTTCTAGATGCTCATCACATTAGCCGAGTGCCTCCCTGTCTTTGTAGTATCAGGCCTCTCACTGTCGTTTTTAGAGACGGAGAAAGCAATCTCATCGTTTATGGAGGTGGTCCTAAAGTGCAGAGAGAGTGACTAATTCCTTGGTCATGGTGGGAGCTGAATCCCATCCTTTGCAGTGCCTGCGCAGCACCCCAGTGACAGCTGACAAATAAGCAAAATGTGTGCTCTAGGCAAAATCCCAGCTTGCTTTTTCCAAGAACATGATGTCCACCCAAGACGTTGTCTAACTCCTTGTCCAGAAGACACTACTTTTTTTGCCAACTTTATGAACTTCAGCCTCAAAGGGTTGTCAGGAACGTTTCAAGAAAAAGTGGAGTTGTTCTGTCTCATTGAGGACAAACTGCCATAGTATTTAGCTTTCAAGAAGAATATCTCCTGGACTTGAGAGGTTTAATTTTCAGTTGGTAACTCCATTAACTCAAGTTGTTTTATAAAGAATTCCTGAGTTTTCCAAAGAGCAATGCCTCTATTTATATTTACCTCTGTACAACTGAGTGAAAAGGATTTTGAAACATGTGAGAGGAAGGATGATGACTTCTCCACTGAGATGTAGGGTAGGGGTATTGCAAGCCACAAGCAGCTGCACAACCTGCAGGTATTGTTGTGAGCTCATCAGTCAGCATTAAAGACAGGGTGATGTGAACGAGGTATTTTATTTTGTGGTTCAAAGATGAAGAAGATGCAAAAAGTCAGTTTAAGTGAAGCTACTTTAAGGATTGAAGGTCCTTCACTTAATACTCTAGCTTTACATGGGTGTACATGGTCAATGCAAATAAATGTTTAGCATAGTGGAAAAAAGGAGCTGGGGAGGGAGGGAGAGAGAGCGATCCTTATTACATTATTCTCCAACTGTTTTATTTGATTTAAAAGGAAAGTGCACCATTGCAGCCAGAAGGGTATTTGGAATGATTTTACTTGCTTTATCCTGGTGTAAGCAGTTAGCAGAAGTTTCTGTGCCTGCCTAATGTGAGGATCTAGCCCTTAGGTGGACTTTGAGCTTTTTTTTCCTAACATCATGCAAAGTCAGAAGTACATTTTTTTCCCTCCTTTAGAGGGACTTGAAGTATTGTTTCCAAAAGACCAATTCAGAGTGATTGCACACCAGACCAAACGCTGAATGGGACCTCAAACATGACACTAATCTGCCTCATTCACTTTGAAAAAGAAAATTCTTTGTGTGTTTTCCTTTTAAAGTCGGGGCTGAAGTCATCCTCTCTCTCTGCATGCAGTACTTTAGCTCTATGGAGTGAAGAGAGAAGAGTGTAAGAGGAGGATATTGCTAAAAAAATAAAATGCCTTTTACAAAGGCTGTAAAAATAGCTTTTTACAGCAGATTATCTGGGAAGAGGGTCTCTTCAGTGTGAAGTAAAACTTGCCAGTTGCATGGTGATTAAAATGTACAAAAAGACATACAAGAACTATTCAGGTTTACCTCAGAAAAGCTGCATTCCCTCTGTTCTTTGTTTGCCGTTGGTGTAGTCTAGGTCCCGGCATGCTTTCTGCAAAGAGATACTATCATTCCCTTCCCTTTCTTCGTTCAGTCAGGTCTGTACTTTGCAAGAAAGGAGACTAATTCAGGTCGGGAGTTAGCATTATATTCTTACTCTTTCTTCTCTCCACCTTTGGAAGAAGATAGTCATTGATTCACATAGATGCTTTTCATATCAAAATTCACTGTAAAGAAAGACCAGTATAATCTATGGGAACAGATGGTATTTCTTGGTAGATTCTGCTGAACTGGCATCAGTGATAGATGCCATTACAACTGGACTGGTTTTTTGCCACATGCTGTAAAATATTTTTTTCCCTCGAGTATAACTGTGATTACAGATTCTAGATTGACCTTCAGGACAGCTTTCGGGGCCTGACATTCTCCTGGGACATTTTTGAAGGGGGATGCTTCGTTAGTTGTGTCAGTTGGCTTTGATTTGTGGCCTGTCATTTGGACCACACACAGAGATTGATCAGATTTGCACAGCCTCAAATCTTTACTCCCTCTTAGAGTGATATATAGGATACTTGGATAGTGTTCTGCCAGCTTCTGCAATGCCAAAAAGCAACCTTACCGTGAAACACATATAAAATCCAGTTGTCATGGCAAAGACGTTAGTGGGAGTAGGCATGGAAAATGAACTGCTCCCATGTATCGACAAAGCAAGTTCATAAATTGCAGCAACAGATGATATAAATGAAATAACAATAAAAGTTTTCTAACAATAAACACAGTCAAGTACTGGAATCGCTTGCCTAGAGATGCTGTGTACTGTGGGATATGCAATGCTTAAATATTTGTAAAACCAAGTTAAACAAGCCTCTTCCAGAAATGGTCTTAGATGTAGATTAGGTAGCGTGCCTTCTTCAGACAAAGGAATGGATTAGGTGAACTTCTAAGATTTCTTTTGCTCTGCTTTGTATGATTTTTTGAACATGTTAACAGCTGTGGAAATATTTTGCCGTCTTTTCCATGTCTTGACTTGTAAGAAATGACCTTTTGGAAAGTCAGCATAGAAAATTTGTCCTTGAACCATTTGGTATTCCTTCTCTTGAATTTTGATCAGAAATTAAGGATGTGTTTTTCAATATGCTTGTTAAGACTGTAAAGGGGTTTGAGAACGGGGGGGGTGTGTGATATATAGCTTTTCAAGTAACCTTTACTCATTACAAATATATGTATGTTGTTGTTTAATGTGTAGGAAACAATGTTATGAGGACTATCCATGGTGTAGGAGAGATGATGACACAAATGGTGCTGAGCAGAGGATCTATATTTCCCATCAGTGCCCCTGATGTACAGCCAAGCATCCACCCAAGCAAGCAAGCCAGCACCTCAGACAGTGAGGATGTGATCGTAATGGACACCAAACTGAAAATTATTGAGATTTTGCAGGTAATAATGATTAGTGGAATATTACTTAGCTGTCATTTCACAGTTCTTATTCACAGAGCATCCAGTTCTGTTACCTGTGTTTTTATTATTCACTGGGCTGTTAAATGTAAAAATAACTCCTTGATATGAGGAAAAATACTACTGGGACTGGTGCTGTTTCACATCTTTGTCAGTGACACGGACAGTGGGATCAAGTGCACCCTCAGCAAGTTTGCCAACGACACTGAGCTGTGTGGTGTGTGCAACATGCCCCAGCACGTAGGGATGCCATCCAGAGGGACAGGCTGGAGAGGTGGGCCCATGCAAACCTCATGAAGTTCAGCAAGGCAAAGTGCCAGGTCCTGCACCTGGGTCAGGGCAATCCCAAGCACAAATACAGGCTGGGCAATGAGTGGCTTGAGAGAGCCCTGCAGAGAAGGACTTGGGGATGCTGGTTGATGAAGCGCTTAACGTGAGCTGACAATGAGTGCTGGCAGCCCAAAAAGCCGTGTCCTGGGCTGCATCACAAGAAGCATGGCCAGCAGGTCAAGGGAGGTGACTCTGCCCCTCTACTCTGCCCTTGTGGGACCCCATCTGGAGTCCTGTGTCCAGCTCGGGAGCACCCTACATAAGAAGGGCATGGACCTGTTTGAGCTGGTCTGGAGACGGGCCATAAAGATGATCGGGGGATGGAGTACCTCTCCTATGAGAAAAGACTGGGAGAGTTGGGTCTGTTCAGCCTGAAAAAGAGAAGACTCTAGGGGGGAAGAGAAGACTGTGGAGGGACTTTTTATAAGGGTGTGTAGTGACAGGACAAGGGACAATGGTTTTAAACTAGAGCAGGGTAGAATTAGATTAGACATTAGGAAGAAGCTCTTTACTATGAGGGTGGTGAGACACTGGAACAGGGTGCCCTGTGGTGGATGCCCCCTCCCTGGAAGTGTTCAAGGCCAAGTTGGATGGAGTTTTGAGCAATCAGGTCTAGTGGGAGGTGTCCCTGCCCATGATGGCTGAGTCAGAACTAAATGATCTTTCAGGTCCCTTCCAACTCAAGCCATTGTATGGTTCTCAGTTGTTACGATACTGCACACTTTCGTTGTGAGCGCTTTAGGTCAAGGCTTATGGTGAAGGACAGAGGGTTATGAAGTTACATCACCTAGATAACACTGTTCATGTGTGTGGCTTCTCATGTTCATTTGTTTTTTGACTGAGTTTTTCTGCATACTGTCTTGCCCTACTGGTTGATGCCTAGGAGGATGATTCCAGGACACTAATCTCATCCTGTGCATTCCTTTGCTTCTCACAGGCAAGAGAATTACATTTTGTCTCATCCTTACTTTTTTCATAGCACGTCCAGTATTACATCGCCAGAGATTAGAAATCGTAATTCATTTCTTAATCTGTGGCTTGTTAGTTATGGTTTAGTCACATGGTCAAATTACAGCAGATTAGCAAATTGCCACGTTGGGTGAATCACAGTAACTGTGCATATATGTGATCTTTAGTTCACAAGAAATATGAAATAGTTCATTTTTTTTTAATATGCAGCGGAGGAGGATTATTTTAAATCACGTTAACTGTCATTACTGTGCTATTACCCTAAAAGGCGAGTAAGAATATTTTAGATTTATTGTATTATCCTGCATAGCTAGTACAATGGTGATTAAAACTATTGCAAGAAATATTTCAGTTTATAATAATTTAATTCTCAGTATAGCTTCTTACAGGCATTTTTTTGCTTAAGAGTTTCCATTCTGCCATCAGCTAGGATTAAACAGATGGCCTGATAGACTTGGTTGACTATGCGTGGACTTGGGAAATTTTTATTTTTAAAGATCTTGCTTGTGCAATTATAGGGTAACTTAATCACAGAACCAAAATAAACCTGTCTTTTTCTTCTTTGTTCAAAGATTTTAAAGGAAAGATATTGTTTCTTAAACTGGTATTTTATTTTCTTTTAGATGGTATAGTCCTAGTCAAATCCTTTTACAATGTTCTGGGTTTGAGAAGCTTGTCTGACTTTAGTTAGAGATCAAATAAATGGGTTGCTGCCATTTGCTAAGTCATCGCTTGTCACCTGAGTCTTGGTAACTTAACATATGGGCCTTCATTCCCACTGATGGTAAAATATGTTAAATAATTTTAAACCTGTTTCACTGTAGGCTTGCATTTACCATGGGCAAGGAGCATAAGTGTGGGAAACACAGGAACTCAGTTGTTGGGCAGTCGGTTGTTGAAGTGTTGGGTGTATATGTGTCAGTCCTTAAATTGGTACTAATGTTTCTAGCCTAGTTGTTTTCCTCACTATTCCAATATAAAAGCAGCACTTCCACCTTTAAATTAGGATTTTTCCTATATGAGTTTCTGATTTCACAGCTGAGGATCAAAAGACACCAACAATTAGAAGACAGCAGAACATTGAGTGAGGGATGTCTGCTACCAGTACAGTGGTAGCTTCCAAAGCCAGACTGCTGGTGTTGAGGTTTTTTTTTGCCATGTGCTGGCAACATTACTAGCAGCTCACAAAAGAAATGCTGTTTTCTTGTCACTTCCTCAGCTGATGGTTAGCAGTGTAACAAAAACACCGCCAGGCTTGTGCTTCACTCCATGGGAGCCCTTGGCTGTCCCACTCCACTTCTTCATGGGCATTAGAAGTCTGGGTGAGAGATGAAATAATTAGTTTCACAGTGGGTTAGAATGTACTGATCTGGCTGGCAGGCAATGAGGACAAGGTGGTGTGCTGGAGCCCCTGGACAAATCCAGTCTGCTTCGTAGTATTCATCAGTTGATAGAGTAGAATTCAGTATGTCTCTGGATGACTGGAGTGAAGAAAGAAATCACAGAAAACTAATGAATAAAATGGATTATTTTTTCACAGTGGGCATATTTACTTCAAATAGTTTAGTTAATACTTTAGTTAATAGTTTACTTAAAATAATCGTGTATCCCTGTACATTCTACACAGAAAAATCCTAACCCGTGTTACCAAGTGGCAGAAGAAAAGTCTTACTTAAAACTTTTTTTCCTTGTAGTTTATTCTCAGTGTTAGATTGGACTACAGGATATCCTACATGCTGTCTATCTATAAGAGAGAGTTTGGGGAGAACAATGAAAACGCTGATTGCTCTACAGCATCCCCGCCTGACACACCAGGGATTGCCTCAGGTAACTGTTGCTATTTTATTGCAATATAAAATAATTACATATAACTACTGCAAGCCATGAGCTCAGCTACACCAGAAAGATGCATACCACTTACAGTTGAAAAGCTTGCGGAAAAGTGGAAATTTTAAGATATCCCATAAAAACAAGATTTTTGCTGCCCTGTCCTCCTCTGACAAAAATGTGACCCCTTTTTCCTGCAATGACAGTTTATTCTCTTACTTGTACGCTTCCCAAAACACTGCATGAAGACAAATGCAATGGAGGGTAAATTATAAAAAAATGTTTGGGGTTGGACGAGGACAGGTTTAAGTGAGGTGAATGTGATGTGGGAATGGGGTGGTTTGCCAGGTTCGTGTGTGCACAGAAGTGCCCAGAAGGCTGACCCCTGTCTGTGGGACCGCTTGCAAGGAGGAGAGAATTGCTGCAAGGAAAGGTGCTGTGTGACAGAGGAGTGGCTAAGGAGTACACCAGTCTTAAGTAGTAGGGGGTGTTAAAGCTACCTTAAGGTAAAATGACGGCATGGTGAATGATTTGGTTTATGATAAATATTCTAAAGTTCACATGTCTGCTTTGTGGCGATTGGCTCTTGTTACAAAAAAAATAAAGTAAAAGTTTCATACTCTGTGTCACTTGTGGGTCGCTGGTGATGGTTTGCACAGTTCCTACCACCATGGGGCTCTGGTTCATCACTATAATTTGGCTCTTTCTCAGTAATACACAATTTAACTGTTCCATGTCTTATTTCTTCCCTACTACTCTTGCAGATAGTGAATTTTGCCTAGTTGAGGAATGCATAGTTAGATCTTTACTTGATAACATCTACTTTAAAAGGGAACAGAGTTCTGTTTTGCTGTGCAGGTTAAACAGCGCTCACTGGCTTTTTCGTAATTATTATTTATTGTATTTTTTTTTCCAGCAGTTGTTCCTGACATAGATGAAATTGCAGCTCAGGCTGAAACCATGTTTGCTGGCAGGTATATTCTTTGAGGTTTTGCCTCCCTCTCTCTTTCTCTGTTCATGTTGATATTTCTTATTTTCATACTCCTTTCTCTTCCTTTGGATGCTTCTTATTTCATAACCTGGATATAGACAGAAAAGTGCCAGAAAAGTCCTGAATTTCAAACAAGTCTCGCTGGTGTGGATGGCTGTGGGACTGGGAATGACCACCCTCTTAGTTGTAAGATAGCTAGCAGAAAGCTTTTATCATGTTCCCAAAGGCAGCTGGGGAATGGTGAACAGGTATATTTGGCTAAAACACACTGATTATTTATTTCTCTTAAAATGCCTTACATGGGTGCTTTTAAACAAAGACCTTTTTCTGATGTACTGTGTGTAAGGCTGTAGCCCCACATTTCTTTAAGCAGCAGGTTACTGTTGACCCTCAGTATTCCTCATAGGCCACATGACCTATTGTGCTTGTACCTTGCGTTTGAACTTATTTAGAAAGCTATGTCATATGACTCCTCGTATCAGCTATGGAACTCTTGCCATGATCTTCTGGACCACCAGAGGCTGCAAGCTATGCTTGCAGAGTTTTGGAAGTGGTTTCAGCTATCCTGTGAACACACACACACAAAAAAAAAGCATGGAAAATATTCACACTGGAGAGTTATTACCATTATCACTATATTAGTTTAATTTTATGGGTATAATTGTAATTATACCAGCAAAAATGAATTCCATTTAGACAAAGCCATAGACTTTAAAGTTTTTCTTGGAGCTAGAGAGAAGGAGCCTCAACATGGGTACTCTGATCTTTCCTCTCTCTGTCCCTTATGCATTCTCAATTTTTACGAGCACAAGCAGTGCCTCCAGTCCTCTCCCCGAATTCCCATAATGTAAAACAACACATAGCCCTTGGCATCTGTATCAGAGAACAGAGAAACTGAACGGCTTCTTGGAAAAATTATTTCTGCTTTGATATGTTAAGTGTAAATCTGCTTTCTGCCATTCCAGATTATGAATATGATTCTAGAAATACGATGCTTTTGGCAGTTCTTACTAATTTTGTACTTATTTTCCTTTAAATGAAATTTTAATAGCAGCTGAAAAGGGAAGGAATGAAAAGGAAAGGGCCAAATTAATCTCTGATGAAATGCTGTTTACTTCAATTAATTTGGGTTGTGTATGAGCTTGGCACAATTTATCCAAGACATAAATGAAAGTTTTTGCAATATGGATTTTAATCAGAATATTTGACACCTTTAATACCTAACTTACTTTCATTCATTAGTGTCCATTCTGCCACAAGATTGCTGCAACAGCATATAACTGTAGGATTGAAGTCCTTATAAAACGTGTTAAAATAATGCTTATAGTTTCCATCGTGCAGTGTATTTGATTTGTTTTTAAGAGCTCTGTCAAATGACGATTGTGTGTGCTGGCATATTTATGTCACAAGCTTTTATTTTTTTCTTATTTATTTTACTTTCTTTGGTCTGGTTTTCCTGTTTCTGTTGCAGAAAAGAGAAGAATGCAGTTCAGCTTGATGATGAAGGGGGCAGAACTTTTTTACGGGTCCTCATTCACCTCATTATGCACGACTACCCTCCTTTGCTCTCAGGTGCTCTGCACCTGCTATTTAAGCACTTCAGCCAGAGAGCTGAAGTTCTGCAAGCATTTAAGCAGGTATGGAGGGTGCGCCTAGCGTTATTCCAGGAAAATAGCTGCGGGGAAAATCTTTCTGAAGGCTGCTTTACTTACTTAAATTGCTCTTTGTAGCGTGGCAGTGTTATTTCCTTAGAGGCCCAAATTCAGCAGAGATTTTAATTTTTTTTGTGTGTTAGAGTTGACCATATGTGCTAGCGTATATTATAGTTGTGCACCGAGAAATAGTTATTTCTGGCATTGTATCCATTACTGAAAACGTAGGTCTGTGGTGACAGCTGGGACACACACATCTCGTGGCGAGACACGACATAGTGATCCCTCAGAGACAGAGTTAGTAGCCCGTGTTCCCTAGGCAGCGTACTGGTGTTGGCAGTAAGACTTTCCTGGCTTCAGGGCAACTTAGGTTGGGTATTAAAGGTCTTGTTAATTGTGTGGTCTTTCTAGTTCTAATTCAGGTGTCTCTCACGCGGTGTGCTCCACTGCGTGATGCAGATATGCCCAGTGATAGAGCCCAGCCTGTTTCCAGTTTTTATTCTTTCTGCATGCGCAGGCTCCATGTGTCAGTGGATTAGGATGGGGAGATCTGATGTCATGGAGCTGGATGACAGAGACATCTCTGTTACGTAACCCTGTATAACATATGTTGATAAGACCATCTGATGCTTATTTCAGGAGTTTGATAGCGTGTTGTCTCATCGTTATGTAAGATGTGGAGATTTCTCTTGTTTAAAAACAGATGAATGATAAAGACCTGGAAAGCTTTTGTTTAATGTTTTCGCAGTGCAGCATAATGGCCCTCCCCAGGTTGTTAAAGTTAGGCCATGCTGGTCAGTTGCGTAAATAGCTGTTATTTCCAAGTAATCAAGGACTGAGGAGCTTAACATGGTTTCATAAAGGATGAAGAAGGCTAATTGACAAATAAACAAAAAAGACTTGGAAAATGAATGTAGATGATCAGCATTCATAAATTCTGTAAAATAACAAGGTATTGCCAAGATACGGAAGAAGATAATGAAAACTTTATATTACAAAATAGTGATTCTTTTAAAAAAAGAATGTTCCTATCAGTGTTCTTGTCTGCCATGTGACAGTAATCTTTTACGTAAATGTAATTTCTTAACAGTGCTTATTGATTTATTGTAAAGATTGTTGTTAGGTTTTTTAATATTATTTTCATTAATAATCTTAGTAAAGCAAAATGCATCAGAAAGAAAGGAAATGGGCAGATTATGCTAAATCAAGAACTACAAATAACTGAAAAAAACCCCAGATAATCTGAGCAGTACAAAAAAAAAAAAGTGAGATTAATCTTAGTAAGAAGCGGCTACTCAGATGGTGGGAAATTACATGAACCTGAAAGTCAGTTGGTGAGCTATATCCCACCACGTTTTTCCAGGCTGGCCTAACAGTGTGAAAATGTGTTCCTTTTCAATATTTGATTATGGTGACATAGGCAATCATTAAAGTTGCTAGCCATTCTGACTTTTCTTTGGATATCCTGATTTCTTGTCATGTCATCCTTTTTTTTTTTCCCTTGTGAAGAGAGCTGATGGGATGAGCTATTTCTAACTGTATTGCTCTACTACCTCATAACTATTGTTTTAGTACCATGAAGATCATATTCAGTGCATTAGAGCTAACTCTGAACAGAGCACAAGAGCTTGTAAATCTGTGCTTGTGCTGAAAATGTTCGCAGTGTATTAAAGAAGGCAAGAGAATGCTGTGAATGTTGTAACTATCCTGTTTTGGGCAACCACAGTCTCCAGCTCTCTTAAAGGTTTTTGATGAATGGAGGCTAAAAAGACTGCATGTGCCATGTTTCAATTTCATGGAGAAGGTTATGTAAAGCACCTGAAAAGAGTGCCTTAGAATGGAAACTGTCAAGTGAATTACCCAGGCATAAGTGCTGGTGCTACTGCTGTAATAGCTTCACGATTTTCTGTATTTCCAGGTTCAGTTGCTGGTGTCGAATCAAGATGTCGATAACTACAAGCAAATCAAGGCTGATCTTGATCAGCTACGTCTGACTGTAGAAAAATCAGAATTGTGGGTTGAGAAGAGCAGCAATTATGAGAGTGGAGAGGTGGGCGACAGTCAAACCAAAGGGGGAGAAGAGCCAATAGAGGTGGGATTAAAACCTTTGCTGTTAGAATTGTTTCAATATTGATAGGTAGCTTAATGAACTGCAAATTTTTGGTCTGGGTAGCCAAAGTAGCAAAGTGAGAACGTGCACTATTCTGGCAGAGCTTTAGGAATAGACAGAATAGGAAGTGAAACCTCTTTAATCAATGTGTTCAATATTTTCTCCCACTGCTTTCAATAACTGCATTCTTATGTCTCAGAGCAGCTTTCCCTTCTGGCTCCCAGGAAGCCAATGTGTGGCATCACTCTGTGGCCAAGGAAGTAATCTAGTGATCACATGTTGGCAGTTGTTTTGGCTTGCTGGAAGAGGGGAGTAGACAGTACCTGCATCTAGGCGAAAGAAGCACAATCAAACTTATATTCTCAGACATCATAAGTAATTCCACTCTCCACCAAACATAAGGCTGACATGAGAATATTGAAATGTTATAGGTGAAGTAACATGTTTGGATTTGGTTTTTTTGACCCTTTTCATACCACATTCTTGGGATATACTGTGATTTGAGAAACTTTAGAACTTGAATTGGCAGCCACGAAGATCTGATTTTTCTTTAAATTTAATTGATCTTTTTAAAAAAAATTTGTTTTCAGTGACATCTGAGGTCCTCAGGTAATCACCTGACACCACTCTGAGTATTTAAGAACATACAAAGTGTTGCAAGAGTTGTTGTGGTTGAGGTTTGTGGAATAACAGTAGATAGAGCAGGCTTTCCCACCAATATTTATTCCCACTTTTCCATTTTTATCAGAGGAAGTGGGGAGATATGAACAACTGCAATTTCTGACACAGCACTTTCCATGTTCTCTTCCATGGTAGAGTCTTTCCTGGTGTCAAGAAAATGGCATGAAAGCCACCAGGAGAAGCTTAGTAGGAAACATAAGGGGAGATTATACAGCATTGTGAAGGCAATGCCGTGTAATAAGAAAAGTAGGAGCCGTTCAGAAGAGACAGAATGTTTGCAGAGATCTGAGACATACACTTGGCCTTTCAGATGGGAAAGCACATTTCAGGTGGCTTCATAGGGGAGAAAATCTAACACTTTGAGGGAGAATCCCTATTTCTTGGGATGGTGTAGGTCCTACTCTTTCTCTGATGTAATAGCAGAATTTAGTGGTGTCAGAACTGGGGAGGAGTCTGGACTTTATGAGCTTAAGAATGTGGGATTTACAACTTCCTTTGCTCAAGCATAGCTCTAGTAGGAAAGATGATGTTCCTTTATTTACTTAATGAATGGAAGAGGTAATGGGGGAACAGGATGCAGAATTGCAGCAGGATATTTACAAGATTTTTTTAGCTATAATACATTTTAAAAGTATAGTAAGATCCTCTTCATTCTACAAATAACCCTGATAGCAAAGAAACTCCAGGAGGAAGGGATGAAACAAAGTGCTTGAAAGAGGAGCATTTCTAAATGGGATACTTTCAGTGTGGGGTTTTTTCCTCCATGAGGCATCTGTGGGCCTGTATGGATCAGCAGTGCTTCAGTAGATGCACAGTATTATTTCTGGCTGATCTGAGAGAGTATTTTATCAGAACAATAATATATAATCTGCACAACTGGTTAGATCATCTGGTGGCAAATCCACAAGAGCCGTGCCAGGTTACAATAGCTAAGAATCTTGTCCATTGTTATTTCCCCTGTTAAACTATTCTTTAACAGCCAGGAACTTATTTTACCTGGCAAAACCACTTCAGATAGTGAATACTCTCTTTGAGATCTTAAGTCAGACTTAAGAAGTAAGGTACAATTTGTGAAGCAGGTGGCTAGCTTCAAGCAGATAAACATGCCAGTGAGATCCCATTCTTTCTTGGAACAGATGCTAGGTATTCAGTACCAAGCTGGATGAACCTCTAGGACTTTAGGGAATATGTTTCATTTGCCTGTGCTTAATTTTTCCCAGACAACATTGAAGTGTGCGCAAGGGCTTGAATTGCATTCTGGAATAGTTTTATGTTAAGCCCAAATTTGTAGAAATCTGTAGAAAAAAAGGCCATGCTCTTCTAAATAAAGTATCTAGAGTTCTCTGCAGGAAATACAACAGATCTTACCTCTGTGCAGGATCATCCTGACAGGAACTGGAGATTAGAATTATAAGAAAAAGTACTTGGAGTTGGGTCAGACAAAAATCAGGCTCCATGCAGGATTAGGAAGAAATACTAAATTTAATCTGACATAACTGAGCCTTACTCAAGAAGGAAAAAGCAGGTAAAGCCTATTTACTGGGTTATCTCTAATTAAGGGTGTTATGAGTCTGTATAGATACTGTGGACTGTGGAAAGTGTTGTCTTTATTTCACTTTCTGTGGAGGATATACTGATAGTGTAGCACCAGAAACACAGATCTCAGGAAGAGAAATAGACAGTCTTGGTGAAAAGACTGGCGGATGAAGCTGGAATACAGGCAGCGGCATTTATAGACCACCTCATCTTTGCCATCTTCCTGAGAAAGTTCAGCAAGGTTTCAAGTGGTATGAACTTGCACTAACCCTTAAACCCCTGGTATTCCTTGCTCTTCTCCTTTTCTGGTCTGTGGTGGTCTGCTTTGTTTCTAGGGAAACTTCTGAGGGTGCCCCTCATTCCTCCAGTCAGTAAATCATAAAATCACAGAATGTTTGGGGTTGGAAGGGACCTCTAGAGATCATCTAGTCCAGCCCCCCTGCCAGAGCAGGATCCCCTAGGGCAGCCACACAGGAACATGTCCAGGAGGGTTTTGAAAGTCTCCAGAGAAGGAGACACCAAAACCTCCCTGGGCAGCCTGTGTCTGGGCTCTGTCACCCTCACAGTAAAGAAATTTCTCCTCATGTTGAGGTGGAACTTCCTATGTTCTAACTGAAACCCATTATTTCTTGTTCTACTGCTGGACATCACTGAGAAGAGATTGTCTCCTTCCTCTTGACACCCACGCTGCAAGTGCAGCCTAGGCAGGGCAAAGCTGTGCCAGCAAGATGCTGATGGGTGCTTTGCACAGCCGTCCTGCTAAGATGAGCAAGGCTATTTCAGTGGTGGGGAACTGCTCGGAATTAATGCTGTAATCTGGGCCTCCCTTTTGGGGCTACAAAGAAAAGAGAAGACTGATGCAAAGTGTTATCACGGAAATTTTATGAATAGAGCAAGTAGTCTTTTCCAGAAAATGCCATTTCCTAAAGGTGGGGTACTTGGGTGAAAACCTTTCTCAGTGCAGTCCTGATGTCTCCCTTGTCCTCTATGGAAAAGGGTGACAGAGAATGTCGATCATGAGGCGTAACAAGGCAAGATATGCAACTGAGTGTCTCTGGTATCCCAGTGGTGTGATCATCTCTTGTTAACTACATCCCTGGCATACTCTTATGGGCTCAATAAAGAGGTTTTTATTTTGTTAAGGGAAAGGATAGATCCAGCAGTTTAATGCTGATCAGCGTTTCCAGATAAGACATATAGTTCACATAGATTATAAAACAACTTTGATTGAGGAAGAATGCTGATAAAAGTAACAGGTAAATTAATCTTGGTTAACCCACGGTCCCAGAACAGAGGAGGGTGGTTAATTATAGCAAAAAGCCTGAAATATCTTCTAAAGTATTGATTCAAACAGCTAAAGAGAAGGCAGCATGCATACTAAAAAACCTACACAAATAAAAATCCACTGTTGTTGCATAGATCAACGTGACCACACTGAACAGCAGTGCTGACACCATTGTAAACAGCTTCCATGGCCAGGTGATGTAGCTGTTCTTGCCCCACTGAAAATTAAGATCAGATGGGATTTATAGACCTCCTCATCTTCACCATCAGCTAGGAGAGTTCAGAGGGAGGTTTCAAGAGGTATAAACATTCAGACTGGCGTGCATGTGTAGGTTTTAGCATAATTCTCTTCTCTAAAACAGTCAGAAGTTTAAGGACACAATGAAATTCAGAAGTGCACCTGTTTGGTTCTTCTTTGTGCTATTACACTGGTTTACACTCTTGTGATTATTCTGTGAGACAGTCTTGAGATCAGCTACAGTTTTTCTGCATGTTAATAATTTCAGCATCCAAAGTCCAGTCTTTCAGTTATCTATGTTTCCAGATAAGAAAGGCTTGCTATAGCTGGTAGCAGAACTACTAGTATTCTAAGTGGCAGTATTTGTGTGGATGTTCTTCTGCACTTTGATTGAGATATGCATGGAAGGATGTGTCTGTGTTTGCAGTTACTTACTGACTTAATTTCTCTTACTTATCATATCCAGCTGGGGCTTTCTAAGGGCCAAAGCCCGGAGCATATGGCATCATAACTGGATGATGCAGTTTAACATAAGGTTCTCATTTGTTTTTAAATCCTCCCCTGTATCACCCAGATATAAGGACAAAAGTGTCCTCTTCGTGGGAGAAACTTCTCTAATTTCCATGTGCTACTTGTTTCTGTACAGCTGAGAAACTCCACCCTACTTACCTCATCTACAGAGGTCACCTTAAACTCTTTCTTCAGGCATTTTGATGTTCACATACATAAACTTTGTAATCTTTCCAGCTGTATTAGAGATTTTTGGAACAAGTGGTGGCTACTGAAATACAGTTATGGTCCCTATTCCCATATTATCTAAATTCCTTCAGATGTCTAGTCTGTGGTTTAGGTATGTATTCTTTTTTAGGAGGATCAGAAGTGTGAAGACATAGAATAATTGCCTCAAATCATGCTGAAAATTTGAAACAAAGGAAGGAATGGAATGTGAATATTTTCATTCCCTAAACTGGTGGACAAAGAATAAACGAGTGCTTTTCTTTATTATCTGTATTAAATTGGTTACCTATGACCTGCTGTAATACTTCTTCATTTGCTGTTATTAAATATAATTAGTTCATGTTGAGGAATTTGCAATAGATCTCCATTTGTTTTGTGTTCTTTGTATTTGACAGGAGTCAAATATTTTGAGTCCAATACAGGATGGGACCAAAAAACCCCAGATTGACAGCAATAAAAGCAATAACTACAATATTGTTAAAGAGGTTGGTATATCTTCTAAGAAACTTGATTAGCATACTTGTTTGATAAGTAGATTTAGTAATTATTTTGAAAGAATGTGTCTTTCTTTGGTTTTGTGTGACATGACTGATCCTTTCCTTGCTTGCATGCTTATTTATTTGTTATTTATTTGTAGATTCTGATTCGACTCAGCAAACTTTGTGTTCAGAATAAAAAGTGTCGGAATCAACAGCAGCGATTGCTGAAGAATATGGGTGCCCACTTGGTTGTCTTGGACCTTCTGCAGATACCCTATGAAAAGGTTATTCTCATGATTTTAGTGGTAAAGAACATGAACTCAGTAAAGGGAAAGGCAACATGAGGCCCAAGAATCAATGTGAATATTTTTTTTAATTGACTTCAGTGAACTATGGTACAAACATGAAATGATTATGTCATTTTCTACCTTAAGAATAATGGATTTGGGCCTAAGTTTTGATATGGCTGCCTGCAGAGAACAGATTTTATTAAGAACTTAATATTTACTGCCTCAGCTACCTGGATGTCACTACGCTGTCATCCCATTCCTGAAATGGGCAAGCTTTAGACCTGCAGTCACTGCACTGTAAGAAGTACTGATTTAATGGAGCTCCTGGCAGGTTCCGCTGATGTGAGTGCTCTCATAGATACATAAGATGGACAAAAAGCTTTCAAGGATCCAGTCTGAAATAATGTCTGTGGTGGAAGGCTCTAACCTAGTTGCAAGTTTTTCAGAAAATAATGTGATTTTGTCCTGATTTAGTGGCACTGAGCATACAAATGAATGATCTGGATAGCCTTTTAAAGAGCCCATCTTTCTGGATCTTATAGCAAGTATTGAGAGGAAACAAAACCTCTTCTGAGTTACATTTTCCTGAGTTTTACGTACAAATACTATAATAGAGACACTGGGTTCAGCTGTCTTCAGTAAAATAGTCGTCTGTATAGATGGTTCATCAAATCATAGTTAGATGAAGAGGAATATAAAAAGGAAGTAAAAATAGATGTATATTTATTTGGGAGTATATGTATGAACATAGATATTCATGTAGGTGTTCACACACATGCATGCATACATCTGTTTCTATATGTTGCTACATAAAAGCCAAACCTTTTCCAAAGCTTAAAGTCAACGTAGACTAGAGATTTTTTTTTTTTAAAGAAATCAAACCACTTAGCAGTTTTTCAAGCCAGGAAACTATAACTATTACTTATGACTCCCTATGGTCAAGTTGATTCAGAGTAAGGTGCAGCCACTATTGGACTCTGAAGGAATCTAGAATCTAGATCAGTTGCTTTTGCCAGAGGGACAATTCCTGCCCTACAAAGGTTAAGGAGAATTAGTTTGTTCCTGGCAGAATTCATCTTGTATGGTTTTAACAAGTATGTTTAGGTATGGCCAGCTGATTTTGTGTCTCTTTTCTGTCTGCAGAGTGATGAAAAGATGAATGAAGTTATGAACCTAGCCCACACTTTTCTTCAAAATTTCTGTCGAGGAAATCCTCAGAATCAAGTTCTCCTGCACAAAAATCTCAACTTGTTTTTAACTCCAGGGGTAAGTATTTAATTCTAAGATAGTATTCATCCTAACTCACAAATGGACTGCAATTCAAGGTAGAAGATGCTGTGACTGTCACAGAATGTTAGGGGTTAGAAGGGACCTCTGAAGATCATCTAGTCCAAGGCCTCTGCAGGATCCTCTAGAGAATGTCAGACAGGAACACTTCCAGGTGGGTTTTGAAAGTCTCCAGAGAAGGAGACTCCACAGCCTCTCTGGGCAGCCTGTGCCAGTGTTCTGTCACCCTCACAGTAAAGAAATATTTCCTTATGTTTAGGTTGAAACTCCTGTTTTCCAGCTGGTGACCATTACTCTTTGTCCTGTCAGTGGACACCACTGAAAAGAGTCTGGCCCCACCTCTCGACACCCATCCTTTCAGCATTGATAAGATCCCTCCTCAGCCTTCTCCAGACTAAAAAGATCCAAGTCCCTCAGCCCTATCTCATAAGAGAGATGCTCCAGTCCTCCTAATCATCTTAGTGGCTCTGTGCTGGACTTTTGCCAGCAGTTCCTTGTCTCTCTTGAACTGGGGAGCCCAGAACTGGACGCAATATTCCAGATGTGGCCGCACCAGGGCAGAGTCGAGAGGGAGGATGACCTCCCTCAACCTGCTTGCCACGCTTTGCTTAGGGCTGTCGTGAAGCTTGTGTGACAACAGAATCAGACCCATACATTTTTGTTGATGATGCTCCCAACTGATTCAACCAATTGAAAATTTGATCTTCTGTTAAATCATTGTCTTTCAATAAACCTCTTTGTCACAGTCCCTTTGTGTGTATGTACATGTGTTTTTACGGATGCAGTCATATAGAATAACACCTTGCTCGCTGGCAGAACTGCTGAGCAAAACACGTTTTTATTGGAAAAAGCATGAGTGTTAGGACTGTAGACCCCTGCCCTGTATGCATTAGGAAACATTTATTCTGTTTATTTTTTATTTGTGCTTTTTTTGTGAAGTTAGTGAAAGGCACTTAGATGGCCATAGTGGGGACTAGCACCCAGACTCGACACAGTGACAACTCAGTCACCAAGTATGGAGCTTGCTTGCACTTCTGTTCTTTTGAAGTTGATCATCTGGTCATCCCAGTTATTGTACTTTTGTTCGCTTTGCGGGACAAACTTGGATTCCTTTCAGATGTCACTAAATGGAAGGGTATACTCTAGGAGTACATCAGACTCTCATGAACCTTTAGTCCAAGGGACCAAACTAGAGTGAGTTTGAAGCAAATATCCCAAGAATGCATGAAGTCTGGCTGCGGGACCCTCAGTAGCACCCCTTTCTTGCTACAGATCTGTTCCTCTTGTACCACGCTACTCACAGATAGAAGCATAGCCTTAATCTCCCCCTGTAGCTAATATAGAAAGAGACATTCTCTCTGAGACTGATCACACTGCACATGCAGTGAGTTGCTGGCTCAAAATGCTTGCCTCTGTCAACCAGAGAGCGAGCCAGAGGTAGCTAATCATCTTGTCTGGTTGCCTCAATGCAAAGTTTAATGGTGAGTGGGACGAACATGGTCTCAGCTGTCCTGTATACCAAAGTCCCTATTGAGTGCTCTAGCAGTGTCGAGTGTGTGTCTGTAGTATGTCATCACCTTCGGCATGGGCACAGATTTTGTTTATATCCACTGGAGGACCATTTTGTACTCATAGGAATATGTGGAGAAATCCCATCATAAATGAAAGCTAGGCCTTCAGCTCACTGCCACTGCTTAATCACTGGGCTGGTGCACACCGGACTTTTCCAGTTTCCCTTTACAAATGTGCCTTTCTGTAGTCTAGAGTCATGCGAATCTCTGAAAATCTGCTCTTCATGTAACGCTGTTTTGATTTTAATATGTTTAGCTCCTGGAAGCTGAAACCATGCGGCACATCTTCATGAATAATTATCTTCTGTGTAATGAAATTAGTGAAAGAGTGGTGCAGCACTTTGTACACTGCATTGAGACCCATGGCCGTCATGTGGAGTACCTGCGTTTCCTGCAAACCATTGTGAAAGCAGATGGCAAATATGTGAAAAAATGCCAGGACACGGTAATGACAGAGGTAAGTGAAAGGTTCATTTGTTAATCACTCACATGGCGCCTTTTTAACACTCTAGTATTTTGAGGTTACTTTTTCTGCTCTTGATACCAGTGGAATATAATGGCATCATCACTTTAGAATTTTAAATGGTAACACAAATAATGAATATTTTAGCAGACATTTTTGGGAGTTTAATCTAATTTTGTAAGGCCATCTGTATAACTACTAGGAAGAAAACATGAGTGTTAGCATGGTGATACAGAGATGTCTATTTGTAGATGATGTAGCATGGAAATCTCAGAGTTACATAAACCTTCATTTTCCTGTACTGTTATTTAAGATCCCATTTATGCACCAAACTTGCCATATTGTGAAATGGTTTTGCCATATAAGAGGCTCTTACGTCTATGGATCTATCTAAATAGTGTTATAGGCTGGGTTTTATAGCACGGAACTGTGCAACAGTTCTAGGTACTAGTTTCTGCTTTTATTTCTTTTTTCTAGAGCATTTCTGAGAGAGTTAGTAAATTCCACAAAGTGGTTTGTGGACAAATCTTCATGCCGGTAAAGTTACTAGGAAAATACCTAACTGATTTCACTGCAGTTAGGATTTGATATATAGCGTGCACGAATAATCACAGAATCACAGAACGTTAGGGTTTGGAAGGGACCTCTGGAAATCAAGTCCAGCCCCCCTGCCAGAGCAGGACCACAGAACCTAGGACAGGTCACATCAGAACGCATCCAAACAGGTCTTCAGAGAAGGAGACTCCACAACCTCTCTGGGCAGCCTGTTCCAGTGCTCTGTAACCCTTACGGTAAAGAAGTTCTTTCTCATGCTGAGGTGGAACTTCCTGTGCTCTAGCTTGCATCCATTGCCCCTTGTCCTTTCACAGGGCGCAAGTGAAAAGAGGTTGTCCCTTCCTTCTTGACGCCCAGCCCTTATATATTTATATACATCAATTAGATCCCCACTCAGTCTTCTCGTCTCCAGACTAAAAAGCCCCAAGTGTCTCAGCCTTTCCTCTTAAGGCAGGTGTTCCAGCGCCTTAATCATCCTCGTAGCCCCCCATTGGACTCCCTTAGGTAAATCTCTGTCCTCCTTGAACTGGGGAGCCCAAAACTAGATGCAATACTCCATGTGAGGTCTCACCAGGCAGAGTAGAGGTGAAGGAGAACCTCCCTCAATCTGCTGAACACACTCTTCTTAATGCACCCCAGAATACCATTGATCCTCTTGGACACAAGGGCATATGGCTGTCCCATGGATAACTTGTTGTCCACCAGGACTCCAAGGTCCTTCTCCATGAAGCTGCTCTCTAGCAGATCGCCTCCTAACCTGTACTGATGCATTTTATTACTCCTTCCCAGGTGCAGGACTCTGCACTTATTCTTGTTGAACCTCATTAGGTTCATCTTTGCCCAGCTCTCCAGTCTTTCCAAATCTTGCTGAATGGGCACACAGCCTTCAGGTGTATCAGCCAAACCTCCCAGTTTCATATCATGAGCAAACTTGCAGAGAAGACACTCTGTCTCGTCATCGAGGTCACTGATAAAGATGTTGAACAGGACTGGACCCAGCACTGATCCCTGGGGGACTCCACTACTTACAGGTCTCCAGCTGGACTTGCCACCATTGATCACCACTCTTTGGGCACTCTTGTGTAGCCAGTTCTTAATCCACCTCACTGTCTCTTCTTCCGTCCCACACTTCCTGAGCTTGCTCATGAGGATGTTATGGGAGACTGTGTCAAAAGCCTTTCTAAGGTCAAGGTAGACTACATCCACTGCTCTTTCTGCATCTACCCATTCAGTCACAACATGACACCCGGAAGTGTTCCTGTCTAACCTTCTCAGACTTCCAGCCTTCCCTCCTCCAGGCTTTCTCTCCTACATCCAGGGTCTGTAGTTCACAGGGGCTGGTCTTAGGAGTAAAGACTGAAGCAAAGAAAGTATTCAGCAACTCTGCCTTCTCTGCATCCTCGCTTGTCAGGGCTGTCACCTCATTCGGTATTGAGCCCACATTTTCCTTATTCTTCCTTTTACTACTGATATATTTGAAGAAGCCCTTTCTTTTTTTTGTCTTTTGCTTCCTTCACCAGTTTTAGTTCTAAGAGAGCTTTGGCCTTTGTTGTTGCCTTCCGTCATATCCTGACAACTTCCCTATAGTTCTCCCAAGTGACAAGTCCCTTCTTCCACAAATTGTAAATTTCTCTCATTCACGAGACTTCCTTCAGAAGCTCCTTCCTCATCCATGCAAGTCTCCTAGCATGTCTGATTTTTTACCCAAGGGAATGCACCTACCTTGGGCTTGGAGGAAGTGGTATTTAAAAATTGACCAACTTGAGCTCCCTTACCCTGCAGAGTCGTAGGCCACGGGATTCCTGCAAGTAGATCTTTGAAGAATACAAAGTTAGCCCTGCAGAAGCCCAGGCTTGTAATCCTACTTATTGCCCTGCTTCTTCCTTGTAGGATACTAAACTCCACCATGTCATGATCACTGTCACCAAGGCTGTTCCCAGTCTTAATGTCCCCAAGCAGTCCTTCTTTATTCGTTAATACAAGGTCCAGCAGTGCACCTCTCCTCGTTGACTCCTTCACTACCTGTGTCAAGAAGTTATCATCAATGCACTGTAAGAGCCTTTTGGACTGAATATGCCTAGCTGTGTGGGCTTTCCAACAAATATCAAGGTGATTGAAGTCACTCATGAGTTCCAAGGAGTGTGTTCTGGAAGCTACCTCATTGACTGTAGAAGGCCTCATCAACATCTTCTTCGTGGTTTGGTGGTCTGTAGTAGACACCCACAACAGTTTCACTCCCCTTTTGCATGTCACTTAATTCTTAGCCACAAGCTTTCAACCTGTTCTACCTCCCTCCCTGGATAGAACTCAATACATTCCAGTTGCTCTTGCACGTAAAGAGCAACACCACTGCCTCTCCTTGTTGGTCTGTCTTTCCCAGATAGTACCTAGCCACCCACGGCAACTTTCCAGTCATGGGAGTTGTCCCACCGTGTTTCAGTGATGGCGATTATATCATAGCCATGCAACCTAATGCAGATCTCCAACTCCTTCTACTTATTCCCCATACTCTGTGTTATTTGTATATATGCATTTCAGAGAGCAAGTTAAGCAATTAGTTTTCACTCTTGCTACCTGAGCATTCCTGGCCACTTCTGTGGTTACTAACCTATTAGTGAGCCATGTGTTTTTATTGTCACATATATCACCATTATCGACCTCGAGTGGGACGGCAGACTGAAGGCCGTCCTTACGCTCATCTCTAGTAAGCCTAGTTTTATCACCTTCCCCCTTCAAGCCTAGTTTAAAGCCCTTTCAACAATCCCCGCCAACTCCTGTGCAAGGATCCTTTTTCCCCTTTGAGACGGATGTACTCCACCTGTCGCCAGCAGACCAGGTACCATATAAACTTCCCCATGATTAAAGAACCCAAAATTCCAATAGTGGCAACAATGTCTGGGTCACGCTTTAATCAGGTGTGTTTTCCACCCTCTTTCGGTGTTTTTCCCTACCACTTGAGTGTTTGATGAAAACACCACCTGCGCACCCAAGCCTTCAACTAGTTGCCCCAATGCCTTGAAGTCCTTTGCCTTTGGACTTTCTCTCTGTAACCTCGTCATTGCCAACCTGGATAACTAACAAAGGGTAATAATCAGACGGCTGCAGCAGACGAGGGAGCTTCCTTTTTACATCTCTAACTCGAGCCCCAGGGATGCAGCAGACTTCCCTGTGGGATGAGTCTGGTCAACAAATGGGCCCCTCTGTTCCCCTCAAAAGAGCCATCTACTACAGCTATCCTCCTTTTCTTTTTAATTGAAGAAGTCCTGAGGCGTGAGGGTGAGTGACAAGCCCTGGGCAACTCACTGGATGGATCTTTGTCTCCATTTGCCTGGCCAAAGTCTTTAATTTTCAGACAGTCATGCATTTAACTGTGATTATGTTAATAGTTCAGTGAGATTAATAAGTGGGCAAAGTCGAATGCAGTCAAAAGTCTGGGTAGAATGAGAGCCAAATGAACATTTTTCTTTACTGTACCAAGTGTGGTTTTTGTTTTTTTGAAGAGGCACCGTTACAAAGAAAACAGATAAGCTCTAGTTGTGATGAGCAAAACTAAACCCTGCTGAAATTTGGTTCCACAGCAACAAAGAGGAAAAACTTCTAATTAAGAAAATAAAGCTTCAGCCTACATGGATAACCTTTCATAGAATCTACCTCAACCTTTTCAGTTTGACTGAAGTGTTTTAACATGCAACATCAATTACAGGCTTTGATTTACATAATTCAATAGCTCTTGTGCCTTTGTGTTTTTAGGTTTTTCCTCCTCTGCCACAGTTTCTTGTAGGTTTTTACTTTCTCATCAGACAAAATTTTTAGATCTTTCTCAATTTAAACACATTTTGTTACTGACCTACGCAAAGATAAATTGTCATGTTACATTTTCAAGCTGACTGCATGATGAAAATCAAAATGATCTTGGATATGACATTTACATCATGAGTCCTGCAGGAATTTGCTAGGGGGAAAAGGGAGCACCTTTATTTTGATGAAGGAGAGTAAAATAATGATCTGTTTTTAAAAAAGTAGGAAATTACAGGTAGGTGGTTATGATTTGTTAGAAAAGGATACTAATAGTGAAATTGCAATGGTGCTTGAATGGCAATTCTATGTAAAGGGAACAGTGTAGCCAAACGGTTGGGACTTGCCATAGAGTCAGGACAGTTTCTTAGTAGACAGCTGAGATGTACTTTGTGACCTTAAACAAGTGGTGTAACTTTTTCTGTGCCTCCAGATGGGGCATGTAAACAATTTACCACAAGACAAGGTAGAGTAGGAGTGTACAGCATGCCTCAGCTGCTCCTATGTTTTCTTTTACCCATGGGAAGTATATTGTAGCTTGTTCCTGTTTACTTGGGAGTAAGGAATACACTGATCATATTTACAGGTTTTAGAAAGTTCATATAGATGAAGGAGCACTGTTACGAAAGAGTACTTCCACGAAATATGTTGAACATGCCCAATCTGGCTTATTTGCTTGTTCTTATATACTTGGTGCTCATGTCTGTAGAGTGCTAATAGTGACGTGAAAGGTTCCGTAGGGCACTTTTTCTCATTACAAACATGCTTGGAGGTTCCTGGAATAGTTGTGCCTCAGTGCAAACATTATATCAAAAGGGAAAGCAGAACTTACTTTTGAACCAGATGAGTGTGTCAGCAGAGTTTTCTATTACCTATAGTATGCTGGAGTGATACATTGCAGAGTGTCAGCAGCTGCTCCAGTAGTAACCAACCTTCATTCTACTTCCGTAGATTTCTTAACTCATTGAAAATGCACTTTAGTGGAAGAAAATGCTGATTTTTTAATTATTTTTCCCCCATCATTGTGCTCATGATGGTCCGTGAGAACTTTGGGTAAAATTCACAAAATACTTATGGCTGTTGTGCTACCAAGGTGTATTCTGTACTCGGAAGGCTTTATATGCTTAAAAGGAAAGTGATGGAGATAAGACAGGGCTGCTGTCCTGTCCCAGCCCCACTGGAGCTCACAGAGCAGTGCTGGCAGTACGTATATTCAGGCTATGGGACATTCTAAACAGGGTTAGAGCAAAACTTCTCTATGAGATTTGCTGAGATGGGGCTACCATCATCCACCTCTGCTCTGGATCCTCTTAAGATGAGCTATGCACTTGTAGCAAAATCACATATACTAGTTTCCTGGGCTGGCATGACACTGACAGTGTCAAGAACCACCTGCCAAATTTGGGAGGAGTTGTCCTTTGTCTTCGTTTCCAGTGCTGAGCAAGGGTACAGAAGAGGTTGCTTCACTTCTGAGTGAGCCACAGGCTTTTTTGTGAAGTAATACGAAAGATTTAATCTCTCTGCAACTCCCTATCTATGAAACATGGATAATAATGCATCCTGGCCTCACAATAGGAGGTGAGGGTAATTAATTAGCTTCAAGCAAACGTTGAGATGTTTGGAATAACAGGGACAGCATGCTGTCTTAGGCAGACATAGAGCTACACAGAAATGCAGATTCACCTTGCATTAGCTCACTCCTTGGTGAGTTATTCCAGATTTGCACTTAAGAGCGGAAGTTTGCCTTGGGTTTGACATGTGCATTTAGTAAACTACATCAGAGTAATTTTGGGGTTTTTTTTAGCTAGATAATTTTTACATACTTAAAGGTAGAACAAAATAAGAAATTAAGAAAATCATAGAATCATTTACGTTGAAAAAGAACTTTAAGCTCATTCAGTCCAAAATTACTGCAGTGCAGGGTGCTTAAAACTTCGTGCTACCTTTTTCAGCTGATAAATGGTGGTGAAGATGTGTTGATATTCTACAACGACAGAGCATCATTTCCAGTCCTACTCCAAATGATGTGTTCAGAGCGAGATCGAGCAGACGAGAGCGGACCCTTAGCATATCACGTCACTCTGGTGGAATTGCTGGCGGCTTGTACAGAAGGAAAGAATGTATACACGGAGATCAAGTGCAATTCACTCCTGCCACTGGATGATATAGTGAGAGTAGTGACCCATGATGACTGCATACCTGAGGTAGGATTCACTGAATGAGGAAGCAGACTTACCATTTTCAGAAACTCAGAAAATGTTTTGTTGTTTGTAATATACTGACAAGTTGAATACTTGCACAGAAAACAGACTGGAAACAGGTGTTGTTTGTTAAAGTAAGTGAGAAAGGGTAACCATTATTTTTTTGAAGAGTAAATTTATTTATTCTTTGATCATCAGCTTTTTGGGGCAGACACCTTGTTTTGTTTTCTTACATTTGTCCAGCCAAGGTCAGAGTTTAATGCTGTGATAACTTCTGGCTGTAGTTGCGAAGCCTCAGCTGAGTGGTTTGTCAGGCCAACTTTTTGCTACTGCCTGAATTTGTTGGAGATGATGGGTAACATTCTGGCCACGCTGAAGTCAGTGGGAGTTTTGAGTGAAGTCTTGTTTTATTAAATTCAATTGCAGTCCAGCAAATGTTTTTATTCACTGCATATCAAGGCCCAATCTGCAGCTACTACCAGTCATGCTTCAGGACTGTGATACCTCATGCTGACCAGAAGGGAAATGTTTGTTTGAACCAAACCTGATGTGATCAAAAGAAATTTTTTTGCTGTCTTTCCAAGGAGCTTGCTCTGGCCTTGTGTATCAGCTGGACGGATTTCTCCAGGCTGTCTGGTGGAAAAATGTGCCTCATATCAACAGACTTGGGACCTGCAGGAATAAAGACTCCCTCCGTGCCATGAAAAAGTCCCCTTGTGAACAACTGATACTTTTCTTAAAATCAGAAATGTTTGCTTGCTCAGAAGTTCCTCCTAACATTAATTTCAACAGATGCTAATTAAAAAAAAAACCAAGCAAATGAAACCTAAAAGTCTGAGATGAGTTTTCTCCTGACTGCATTAGACATATGCAACTGTCTCCTCTCCTTTGACCATAAAGTCTGTTAGCTGCTCATTAGCAGCTCACTCCTCTGGGGATTGCCAGGCAGAAGGGAATATAATAGTGTATCTGCATATGTTTATATTTCATCTATATATTTCAGGCACTAGATATCCATTTTTATGATGTGCACATGCAGACTTGTAACGCAGGAGAGGAGTGAGACTGCAGTCCTCGTGTTACATTTTGAGCTGCTGTTGCTGCAGTCCCAGCACTGCACAACTCTTCTCTTCAATTTATATCCCTGTTAAACCCATCCTGAATGCAAGCGCTGCATTAGAGTTGTGAGAAAATAGGAATTGCAGTGCCAGCCCTGCTAAAGCCATTTTTCTGATATTTGACAAGCCTGTCACAAGACATCAACACACAGCAGTCAACTGGCAAGTGCATTTTGACAACTCCCGGCTTTGGAGCCAGGCCCTTATAATTTTAACATCATTTAAATATCAGATTTATTATTTGTTTGTTTTGTGGGGGTTTTGTTGTTGGAGTAAGAATGTTTTCTGGTTTTCTTCATGCCATCTTTCAGTAAGTACATTAATGCATTTGTTGCTGTGCTTCTCCTTAAATCTTCAGAACTGAACATACCCATTATTACTGTTATTAGTGTTTGTTAGTACTCAAAGGACTGTGTTTACTGTTCAGTATTTCTGGAGATAGAAAACGTCATGTTAATGTTTTTTACCGTTCCATTTCATATTGTTTGTGTTTTTGCTGTTGCTGCAGGTGAAAATCGCCTACGTTAATTTTGTTAACCACTGTTATGTGGACACTGAAGTGGAAATGAAAGAAATCTACGCCAGTAATCATATTTGGAAGTTATTTGAGAACTTCCTTGTTGATATGGCAAGGGTAAGCTTCATGAGATCTTAAATATTACAGTCCAATCATAGGTGGCAACTGAACTGGCAATAACGTTTTTAGTGAACTTCTTTTATTAACTATTTTCCTCAAAGTTGACAATAGGGTAAGTGTGGTGTTTTCTGGTTTTGTTTTATTTTTTTACCAAACTGTCTTTCTATGTTATTTTTCATCATTTAACCTGCTAATTACTAGCAGTCTTCTCTTTCTAAAAGGGCATCTTGGGACCCATGTTTCTTTCTCTGTTCTTCCAGAAAAGTACATTGGATGCATGTACAGGGTTGAGAGTCTGTGTATGTCTTCCAGGAGCATGTGTTACATGCCATTATGGTGGTGACTTCAAAAAAAACAAACAACCCATCTGCAGTCTTCTCACTTTCCTTTGTTAGTACAGTGAGGATCAGGGATCACGTAGTTGTTTGGCTCATGCTTCTTCTTTAATCTCACTTTGGGCTGGTTTTGTCTTTTATTCTACTGTCACTGCATTCTCACTGCTAATGTGAAAGACAAGTGTAGAGCTATGATCTTTCAGAATGCTAATTAATGTATGAACTATAGGCTGCAAGGTGATGGCCCCCAGTTAGTACCGTAGGCATTCAATTCCTGTGGACCCTAGTGAGCTTCACGGTGTCATTATTTGTTTCAAGTCAAAAGCTGAATTAAGCTTCCATTCTCTGGTATTCTGGAGATAGAAATCTTCTGACTTCCAGAAGGATAAAACACAACAGTGGAGCCATGAGGGGAAGTGAGTGTTACAATGATTACAGCTTACATTACATATCCTTTTCTAGGAGATTAATGCTTCTTGTAAGAGTCTAATACTAATGGTAACTAATGGCATTGCTCTTTTTGCTCAGGAAGGAGAACCACAGGGTTTTGGTGTCCATGGACTGTATTTGATCCTTGAATGCTGGGTAGTTATTCTGCAGATGTTATAAAGCATGTTGTCATAGTGCATGCCTATTTTTTCCCAGTCCATGGTCCTAACATTTTATAGTCCTTTAAGTTCTCACTCCTTGCGTTCTTCATTGTGTTGAAATAACAGTAAAAGAATTTCAATTCAGTCTTGCAGTGGACATTTTCCCCAGAGTAATAGTGTGCCACAAAGTAATTTCTTTGAAACCTATTGGGAGAAAATACCATTAATTATGGCCAAAAGAAGAATGAGTGCAAAGACTTGTGCTGTACGATAGGCACTGGGACCTGTTCATTTCTCTGTGAAGCAGAAAGGGTATAAATGGTTGGACTTTTTTTTCTTGTTTTTTTTTTTCCCCCTGGGAACAAGTTAAGATAGGGATGTTTGTGCTCTTTTTTTTTTTTTTTTGGTAGTAGCCATTTCCAGCAGTAATGAGACCTCTACAAGCCCTGTTTTCCTGATGTTTGTCTTGTCTCTGTGATCATGTTCTACAGTGAAGGTCATAGGATCATAGAATCATAAAGGTTGGAAAGGACCTATAAGATCATCAAGTCCAACCCACAGCCCTACACCACCCCAACACTAAACCATCTCCTGAAGTGCCACATCCAGCCGGTTGTTAAACACGTCTAGGGATGGTGACTCCACCACCTCCCTCGGCAACCCATTCCAGTGCTTCACCACCCTTTCAGTGAAGAAGAGGTTCCTAATATCCCATCTAAACTTCCCCTGGCGCAACTTGAACCCGTTCCCTCTTGTCCTGTTGCTGTTTGTTCTGGACAAACCAAGCTTGTTTGAAAATTAAGATCAGAAACCTCCTTGGAGGGGAATTCCGATTTTTAACCTTACTGGTTTTACACCAAGAAGTATTTTCTCCTGTTTAATTCCCTTTCTGGGTTGCCCTTTTCCTGATGTGTCCTGCCCCTAACCCTCCAAACAAACTACTCTCCCTAGCCCTTGAACGTGAATGATTTTTTTTGCCCTTGGGCTAGAAGCAGACATGTAGAAAGAGGGCCCTGTCCTCAGCTCCTTTCAGGAGCCTGGAGGCAAACTGCACGGTGCCAAATGATGTAGAGTTGTCCTGATGGCAGTGACTGCTGAGCTTGTTTTCATGTACCCTCCTCATAAGAGAAATTAAGACTCCAGGTCTTCAGAGGTGAAGAGTCGATGTTTTATTAATGCTATATTTTGTGTGCGTGTGCTGTTGGCACCGAATGGCAAAATGCAGGTTTATTTTGCTTTCCTGCGAGGCCCTGAGGGCAGATGCCTAATTAGTCATTTTAATTTCCTGGTTAATGGCTAAAAGAACTAAAAGAGCGTGTCAGACTGGTCTGGTGCGTCCTGCTCTTCAGCCAGGTCCCCGTGGGCAGCCGTATCTTCCAGGTTATTGAGGGCATTTGTTGCAGTTTGGCTTTCTGGGCCCCAGACAGAGCCCACGTGTTATAAATATATCAGCGGTGTGTAGCTATCAGGACAGTTAGAAGGCTCTCAGCCTTATGAAAGATGTTACAATAGCTTCCAAAGCATTTAGAAAAAGAGCCCTTTGATTCTCTGTGTTCCAGGGGATGCTTTTGCGTGGGGGCACGGGGAAATGCGTTTGTTTTAGCTGCTACAAATGCCTGTCAGTGGAGTGAGTTTCCGAGCTTTGAGCCCAAGTCTGCTATTAGAGAGCACTAAGGTGAAAAATGGAGAGTGTTGTCCTCAGGTTGGATTCTTCCTTTTTTATATATATATATATATATTAATATCCGTTTC
>NW_009710862.1:0-729 GCF_000703405.1 Apaloderma vittatum | reverse complement strand
CTGATTCTGATATTAATGAATTTTGGAGCACTTGTTGGACCCGATAATTTTAAAAGTCTTTTCCCACCAAAATGATTCTATGCTTCTATGTTCCACCTGTCTGCTGCACGTGGTGAGAGCCACCTCTCCCCGCAGCAGCTCCTGGTGGGGTCCATCTCACCCTCACAACTAATCGTAGAATCACTAAAGTTGGAAAAGATCTCTAAAGTCACGGCCCATCTTGCTGTATCCCGCGGGAACGGGATGTGAAGCCGACATCTTCCATATGGAAGAATAAGTCCCACGGCAGGCTAAAGAATTTTTCATACGTATTATGTTGATGTGGTTTTTTAAGGTGTCGGTCAAATATTCAGGTCCTACCAGTGGAGAAGCTGGGCTGTCATCACGGAGCAGCTGGTGGGGTAACACTGTTTTAGGAGGAGGGTCGGATATTTTGGTTTTAACAAGAAACAGAGGTTGGAAGCAAGTTGTGGGTGGGTTGGTTGGTTGGCTGGTTTGTTTTTCTCCCCAGCAGGTGGAAGCAAAATGCTTGGCCAGTTGTCCTCCCCCTCTCATCCTCTCTGTCTCATCCATCACTGCATGATCAGTAGGGCTTGAGCAGGCACCCACCACCAGCTCAGCTCTTATGGGGATGGCTGTGTCCCTCCACCCCGCCCCACGTCCAGCAGCACTGAAGGAAAACTGGCTCCTCTGTGCTCTCTCCCACAAGCGGAGAGTGACCCTGATCCT